>NW_006239306.1:299602-302779 GCF_000226075.1 Solanum tuberosum | reverse complement strand
GACAAGGGAAACCCGCAGCCGCTACCCTTTGGGTGCGCACAGGGTAAAACCCCCGCTCCTATGCAATAGCTCGCAAACCACATAGGAGAGGTAACCCGCACTAGGCAAGCCCGGTGCGACGAGCTCGACCCAGAAGGCAAACCCCTTGCTTTCGCTGGCAAGGGGTTTCGAACTTGAGACCTCCAACATGGAAGTCCCAAGCCCAAACTACTGGGCCACCCCGAAGGGTCTATTTTGACAAATTTTGAACCCCCTAATTGAAAATTCTGGCTCCGCCTCTGCCAATAAGTATTTCAAGTATCGTAAAAATGATGCCGAATCAAGGGTAAGTATAATGTACTTCCCCAAATTGGTAGTGACTAAGTATAGAGTAAGGGCAATTATAGCAATGTATCAAAAGTTTCGGTTAGCAACAATATAGGGTCTCTGTAATTGAATCGAAAATAAGAAGCATTTCTGTACTATCTTTATACTAGACAAGAGGCATAATATTCAGTAAGTCGAGGAGAGATAGCGACAATTTGCCAAATGAAAAAATGGCTTCAGTTTTATAATAAACTTTCTCAAATAAAAGAAGCCATAACACCATACTGCTTTGGTATACTCATAGCAGTGTTGAAGCCAGTATTTTCACTAAGGGGTTCAAAATATAAAGAAGTAAACACATGAAGAAGTCAAGGAGATTCAACATCTACTATATATAGATGAAAAATAATTTTAACCTTGGATATACAAAGTAATTGACTCGGATGAACACCCTTGCACCCACGTGACTCCACCCCTGAATCATAGACACCAGTAAAGGTTTACTATGCTTCAGATTGCTGTGCATTGGGATCAGCTACGCTTATACTGACACCAACATTAGAAAACAAGAGAACCAATATAACTGTGACCACTTTCACAGTTCTGAATACTAATTAACCTCCTCAGTGCTTCAACCTATAATTTTCTAGAAATTGACATTTATACATAGGACGGAATTGGTATTCCATAGTATAACTTCCTCATGAACGAAACTAAAGTATGACTTCAGAACCCCAACATCATAAACTTAAAACTCAAAGACTACTATTTATGCTATTTGAGAATACAAGAGTTGCCATTTGCCACTAGAAGTTGATCAGACATAGTAAGAACTCGGAAAAAATAGAACAGTTACACAAGTGTTTAGAGAATTCAAAAAAGAGAGCAATATGGGAAACGTAGAGAAAGAAAATATGTTTCAAAAACCACTATAGATCCCAAAAACAAGACTTACTCATTTAGTTCTCCCAATTAAGGAAGTTCCCAAAGGTGATGGCTTTTTTCCCCTTCCTTCAAGGTGATGGTTAAGTGGTTAAGAATAGGAAAATATCTAGGGATCATAGTTTCAAATTCCCTCTACAGCATATGAGCACATCTGCTCCAACCTCAGTGAGTAAACTTACACAGCAACTGTACTTGTGAGCTACAGCAGGTAGCTCGACTGAATAGTTGAGGTGCAAGCCAACTAGGCAGGACACGACCATTACCAAATAATTAAAGCAAAAAGTAAAGCATAGAATTGCTCAGCTGCCTGACCAGCAAAGATATTAATACACCAGAGTGAAAACCAAGAAACAAATTCTGCATTATGACTCCATTGACTCAGAAATCAAAAAATTGACAATTTGTCGGTGATACCTCTCTAATCAAAACCAAGAGAACATACGCGACCCATTTACCAAATGAAATTCAAGCTAATCCACTCAATTGCTCAAGATTCCCACAGCTAACAAATTCATGGAACATGTGTGGCATAAAGCTCCAATAAACTGAAATTAAACAACCATATTCATCACTTCCCCTAAATTCATACCACACCAGCCAAACATTCCCCCACCCCTGAAAATAGGGAAAATGCATAGCTTAAGGAGTCATTAATCGCTAATCTGAACGGGTTCACACAATATAAAGATATAGCACCTTGGCTTAACTCAACCTCAAAAGTTAGCTAACGAGGGGATGATCGTCCAAGTCTTTATAAGCACACCACCAATCATTCCGCAACCAATATGTAACTTTGACCTACTCTAACTCCCCCTTCACACCTAAGCCCACTTTGAGCCGAAACTGTTCGTGTATCATACCATGTAAAGATATGATATTTGGACCTAACTTAGTTACTTAACCCCCAAAAGCTAGCTTTTTGAGGGGAGAACACCACACATAACTCCAAATTGTCTATAAATAGAAAATTAGTGAATCTATACACCAATCATAGCAACAAACCAAACAAAAACCAGTATATTACTTCAAGTAACTGCAAAATGAGAAACATAAATGGAACAGAGAAAACAAACCTGATGGATAGGAGGATACATGGAATTAGTACAAACAGGGCATTCAAGAAGCTCATGGACACTCGTTGCTGGACGGACACTGTTATTATTTTTGTTATTGTTATTGTTATTGTTATTGTGGGGTGTCTTTGAAGAAGAAAACAACTGAGAATGTACAATCTCATTCACATCTATACCATCTAAAGATGATATGCATTCAATGCTATCTGACTCCATTCATACACACACACAAAAAAATCAATTCTTGATTCAATAACCAAAAAAGGAAGAATTTTTCTTTATTGAACACTCTCCGTGCGACTATTTCTGGGTGTTTAAGGGAAATTATTGATGGGATTTAAAGATCAAACTATTCGTTTGATTTGAAAAAATGAAGAGAGAGAAAAACAGGGAAGAAGAAGAAGAGATATGGGGTTTTAACTTCACTATTTTGGGAAGAAGAATACAATATTTCTTTTTTGTCTTCTTTTCTTATTTTGGACTTGTGGTGTGCTTGGTATGCATACAAGAAAAAAAAATTAGAAAAATATTTTTTTACAAATTTGAAAAAATGACATTTTATGATAATTATATTATTCCACCCTACAGATGTAAGTGACGAATTCAAAATGTTCATTAAGAAAGTTCAGAAAAAAGATTTAATATATGAGTTTCGAACATCTAATCAATGAGTCAACCTCTGATTTTATTTCCAGGGGATTTGAAATTCTATATAAAATACATTAAAGAAATAAAAAAAATACCTTATTTATAATGTAGTTTTTTACCGAGTAAGTTTGGATGAATATTTTTTCACCCCACTAAATCTGCCCTACCTAGTGCCTATAGCCATCCCCCCCCCCCTCCTTATTGG
>NW_006239306.1:287005-299218 GCF_000226075.1 Solanum tuberosum | reverse complement strand
CCCTCCCCCCCCCCCTCCTTATTGTAGTTTCCTAATTAAATAGGAGTAAATATTTTTGTGATGGTATCCTTTTTATTAATTAGGAAAATATTTTTTTCCTTGTACCAAACACACCCTTATTCTATTTTGGTGTCATTTTATTTTTATTCTTGACACACTTTTTCTTTTAATATGGGTCATTTTAGTAACTATTTAATTTCTTTTAGGGGTAACTATTTAAGTTAGTTATTTTACTATGCTTATTTTTACCCTCAATGACATTATTATATTGGAATCAATTTAATTTTTAAAAATCATCCTTTTATTTATTAAGAGAAAGAAATTGAACAGACGGGTGAAACTTTCATCACTTTTGAAATTTCATAAAAGATATCCAGAAATTGCACAATAAAAGGTCTTTTTAAAAAGGAAAAAAAGTAATTGCTAATGAGATTCAAACACAAGCATTAGCTCATTCAAGACATGTGAAACCATTGAGGTACAATAGTTTGTTGTGTCAAAGATGTTCAATATATGTTATTTAATCAATTTACTTATATATATAATATTTTTTCCAACGAAGAATGTCCAATTGGACATCTTGGCAGCCACGTAACTTTTCCGATGAATGATATTGTTAATATTGTACATATATTTTTTGACTTATACATAAATATCTCTGTTAATTTTTAAATTTTTATGTCTAGTAAAACAAATTTATATAAAATGGAACTAATGAGGGTATAGTTTTGGTAAAATTAGCAAAACCTTAGGGATTGATTGACTTTTCTTGGTGCCAAATTTGGTTACAATCTGTTGGAGAAATTACAACTTACAACTGTTAATTTTTTTGGTTAAAAAACTAAACAAATAGAATTAGAGAAATTTTAGTAGCTCGATTAATTAGTTAATTCTATCGGTTTATATTATTGGTGAAAGGCTCAATTTTTCACCTAATAATCCCCGAACCTCAATTTTATTTTACTTCTAAATAATAGGAATAGAATAGATAGAAGTAAATGACAGCATTTACATTGTTAGTTATTCCCTCTGTCCAACAATAATTGTTCACTATTAACTTGACATAAGAATTAAGAAGTAGTAAATGATTGGGGTGATTTTACCAGCTCATCCCTATTAAATTTATATCATCTAAATGCTGAAAAATTGAATAATACTTAATAGCAAGGGTAAAATAGACATAAAATAATAAATTATTGATTTTATAAACTGAACAAATATTGTTGGACGAGAGGGAGTTGCTCAGATGGTAAGCATCCCTCACTTCCAACCCGAAGATTGTGAGTTCGAGTCACCAAGGGAGCAAAAGGGGTGGGAGCTCCTAGGGAGGGTATCCCAAAATAATATAGAGGACAATTAAAGATACAGGAGGGAGTATTTGTTATCCTGCTTTTCTTCAGTTCAATTCATTTTGTTAGAGTTTGACTTTTTCATTAAAATATACTCCTTTTTTTAAAATAAAAGTTTCTTATTTTATGTTAGATATTATATTAGAGTTCGATTAAAATTTGATTCGCACATTGCAGTCCATTTTTTAGGACGAAACTTTCAATATGATTTTTTCTATTTTAAAAGGCTTGAATTTGAAATCTCTAATTAAAAGTAAAAAAATCTCAATTGTTCTATCACAATTCATGTTAAATAATTATTCTCATGTTTTCAATTTATTTTTTCATTTCCTACTTGTATTTTCATTACATGCTTAGATTCAATGTTCTGTTTCTAAAAACAGTTTTTTTTTTTTTTAAATAATAAAAGAAAAAAAATCATGTTTCATGCTGTTTGTCATTTAGCCGTACGTTGTTTTAATATTTCAATATAAAAACTACACATAGGTTCTTGAAAATAAAGCCAGACATATATAGATTTTAATATAAACTTAATCAATTCAACCTTTAAATTCATAATACTGAAATTTATTACACATTTGAAATTTTATGCTCAGTTTATTATTTATTAAATGTAAATTTTATTTACTGACGATAGAAATTTTTCAGCACATGAAATTTATAATAAATAATAAAAATTATATTTTTAAAAGAATTATCTAAATGAAACAAATTTATTTCTGAACAGTGCCCTTTATCACAGGAAACTAATTGGAGACTGAGGAGTCCTTTCGTTTTCATATTGTAGTAGTGGACAATATTTCAAATTTAAATTTTAAAATACTTTATCTTGTCCCTATCAAAATAAATAGACAAAGAAGAATTGTTGTATTCGAAATTTCAAAACTTAATAGAATTCAGTTTTCCAAATTCTAAGATTAGGACTTGTCAATAGGAAAAATAATGATCACCCAAACAGAAAAAACAAACAAACAAAAAGGAAAAATCACTGGGAAGTAAATTACTCAAACATGATACTTTGTGTCACTTGTACTTTATTTCTTGTACTTATTAAAAATAGATGATTTATAATAGTTGGTTTTAAAAAAAACCAAGATATAATTTTAGGGAGATGGATCAAAAATATTTTTTAACTTCCGTCTAATAGCTAGTTTACCCTTCGTTATACTATGTGGTCATTCATACCTCCCACTGTTAGGAAATTTATCACTTGTACCCTTCAAATTAATGTTTTTAAATGTTTTGTCACGTCTAAAATATAAATGTTTCATCATGTCTAGTTTAATATAAAGTGAATGATTTTTTCAATAATAAATAGGTGTTGTTATTCACTTCACATTCTCTCATTCATCTGTTATATTCTTTTCCTGATATAATGTTTTGACCTTTGCAAATTGATAGTCATATCTCAACAATCTGTAAGGTCTATATACTCAATTGAACCGATATATATAAATGCAAAGAATATTATAAAATGAAATCGAGGACTTCAAGAAATCTCGATCATAAATTTTGAAGTTGTGTGTATTTAAAGGTTAAAAAAATTCAAGCTATTCACTTTAAAATATTTGAATAATTATTTGTTTCTTTGTTTTGTTATCTTAAAAAAATGATAAATGCAATTATTTTTTATGGCTAGAAAACATGTCCATAAAAATAACTACATGGTGGATGTGATTATTTAACCATATTGTTTTAAGGATAAACAATTATTTGTGTATGTAAATTGAATTCAAATATGAAGATCTGAGAAAGTAATGAAATGCTTTATTAATTAAATGGACTAAGAACAAGACTTTTTTTTTTATTTTCTATTCGATATTCGGAGACCACATTAAAATCTTTATTAAATTTGGATGTTCATTGCAAGGCCCATTTGGGATGCCGCTCCCAATAGGATTTTTTTCATGCCCACAGCTCGAAATTGAGACCTCTAATTAAGGATAAAGCAGTCTCAACCACTGCACCTCAACTCATATCGATGAATAAGAACAAAACTTAACCAAGTGTAAGCATTTATTATTGCATTGAAAAGAGGAGACTTAAGTCTATGTCATGAATCTTGAATTTTATGTTTCCACAACTCCACCAAATCTTTTCATCTACACCTCTATCCATAAAATATCATATCTTCCCATCGCAATTGTAGTTTGCCAATTTCAGGCCCAAACTAGTCTTATATATCTAAATGGGCTTCTTAGGTAATTGTACATGGGAATTTGACGAAAAAAAAGGGTTAGTTTTAAATAGATATATACAATAAAGTTTTTAGTTTACCACAAATATAGTCGTATTTTATTTATATAAAAACTAGTCAAAGGCATAAAAAGTATACATTGACTATATAGCTTGCCAAAAGTCATCAAAAATATACACGGACTATGCAATATAGCTTATTTATACATGAGCTATACACATTATGATACACTCAAAAAGCTGAATATAGTTTAATTATACATGAAGTATACACTAACTATTCAGTCTCGATCAACTCAAAATCACCTCTAAGCAGTCCCAAATTTTAGATATGAAATCTTCTCGATATTTCGATATATAATTCGTTCTAAACAATTCTACGATACGTCGAATTTTAAGGCAAAAGATGAAGAAGGATGAGGAACCAAAAGCAACAGAAGAAGATGAAGAAGAAGGAAGTACGTAGCAGCAGAAGAAAAAAGAAAACAAGAAGAAGACTCAAGGCATTATTTTTGGAAAAATTAGGGTCGAATGACCATTTTTGGTAAATTAAAAAAGAGAAAATTAAATTGAGCTAAAATAATGGTGAGTTAATATTATGAGCTGACATTTTGCATTTTTTTATAAAAAAAATCAACAAAAATGATTGCATATATATATATACACTATTTATATAATAATTATACATTGCAACAATTCATTTTTCTTAACGAATTGATATCTTTCAATTTCGACCAAGTCAAATTTCATCTAAACAATCTCAAAATTATTTGGAAAAGAACTTATTGAAAAATATCACCAACATCTGAGGAGAATTACACGTCATATATAAAATCATTAAACAAGGCAACTTGCAGAATACATGTTCAATCTTTTGTGTGTGAATAGAAGCTAATTATAGGACTAGTAATAGTTTACTATTTCACTCACATTATTAAGAGATTAATATTATGTGATTAATTACGTTACTTTACACCTCATTTAAGGAAATTTAACTAATTTATTCAATAAATAATTTTAAGGCTAAACTATTTGACGTCCACATGGGACCTTAGTAATAGTGATTATTCCTAAATGATACTAATCCTTCGTTGATTTTGTATTTGCAAGCAGCGTAATGACCGACGAACAATGTTTGTTTGGACTCCAAAATGTTGCAAGGGTTCAAAGGCACAAGTGGATTTCTTGACCCTGATGGAACCGTACGTGGTGTAAACATCAATTCAATTTATGCATGTCATGTGCGGGTAGAGTTTTTACCCCGAAGGTTTGATCCACAAAAAGCATGTTCTTGCATTTTCTCAACTTTTGTATATTTATTTTCACTTCTTTTCTGTATTTTACGTTATTTATATAATTTTATGTATATTTTTTAGATTTTAATATTTTTATGTTACTAGTTATAAAAATATGTACTAGATTATTAGTTTCAAGGTTATTTCATATGTTGGAAGAAAATTCTTAATATTTTTATATATTTTAAAGTTTTATTTATCTATTTTTAGATTTTAATATTTTTGTTTGACGTCATTTGTATAAATATGTACTCAATTGTTAGTTTCAAAATTATTTCATAGAGAACTTTCGTAATTAAAAAAATATTATCTACCATGTTTATGAGTCATTTGTGAATATGCAAATGATGCTATTCTAACAAATTGACCACCGCCTTAATGTATTCCCTCAATTTCATATTAATTAAATTTTTAAAACTTTTTTCATTGTTCAAAATAATTGAATTGTTCAAAGTTCAAGATGGATGTTTGAATTTTTTTTCATATTTGCCTTTTCATTTATTAAATTTTTATATTTTATAGGAGATAAATTACACTACTTACAAAGTTATATTTATGATTTCACAAAGGGCAATAATGAAAATTATAATTTACATTATGTGGTTAAATATTTTTCTTAATATGTATGCATTGTCGCACAAATTCAGTTAATATGAAATGGAGGGAGTAGTAACATACTATTGCTATTTTGATTATTAAATTCAAATGGAAAATGTCGGACTTGTTTATTAACAAAATTAATAAATTCATACATTGAAAGAAATGAAAAACTTTGATAAATTAGTAAATTGATAAACAAGAAAAGTGAAAGGTTTGAGGTGTAGAAATCATGAAAATTATGTTTATAGTTTGAGGGGTTGAAATCATGAAAATATTGAAACATGCTTAAATGTAATAATGATCATGTTGTTGGATTTCATAGCTGCCATAGATAGCCACATGAGTTTCAAGGGACATGAATGACTATTGTAATGAATAGAGATAGTTGTTATTGGTGAAAAAGACATTTGGACTCTGGCACTCATTTGGACTTCTACCAGCTGAACTTTGGGCCTAAACGTTTTGGGCTTAAGCATACACTCAGATCCAATAAACAAATCTGTACATATCATTAGGTTTTTCAGCTCTTGCAACGTTTCTTTTATTTCTTGTATTTATTTTGTTTGTTAGAAATGGGTCAATTAGAAATAGACACCTGTCTAGTTTGTTAGTAGAAAGATTCTTCAACACTTGTATAAATACAGCACAAATTGTACAGTTTGATCATCAAGAAATACAGAGAAGGAAATTTTCTATTTAGTGTCTTGTTTAATTCTTGCACATGTCTTGTAGGAAACATTTTGGAGAAACAATATAAACTGTTTTAAGTGAATTGCTTATAGAAGAAAATTATTGGCATATTTTTTCAAGTTTGCCCTATATTTAATGAACTTTTTAGTTATCATACATTTTTTTAAAAATAGTTTGGGAATAATAAAAAGAGTAATACTGAAAAGTACCTTTCGTTTATGTCTTTAAATACTTTTTTAATTATTAAAGTACTTTTTTTAAAGAATATGTCGCACCTCCAATAATTCACAACAATTTACTTAATATAGACTCGAGAAGGATTAAACTTTTTACATTAATCGTGACAGGTTATGCCAAAGAGAAATAGTAAACTGTGTCATTTAGCAATACCCTTTTTAATTAACCACTTTTTTTAATGATCTTTTTGTTAAAAATTTTTTTAGCAAAAAGACACCATCATTAGCACATAATGATGTGATCCAACTTATATCAATTTATCAAAATTAGTTGTATAATTTTTTATTAAAATTAATTACGTTCTATTGATATTCATATACAAGAAAAATGCCGGACTTATTTATATGAAAAAAATAATAAATTCATATATTGAAAAAATGAAAAACTTTGACAAATTAGTATATTCATAAACAAGAGAAGTGAAAAGTTGGAGATGTTGAAATCATGAAAATATTCAAACATGCTTAAATGTAATAATGATTGTATCTTGTAGGAAACTTTTTGGAGAAAAAAATAAACTGTTTGGAGTCAAATTTACGTAAGAATATACTTCTTCTATTCTAATATAACATTAAAGGGAATTGTTATAGTTCGAGATATATTTTTCATGTAGTTTGAATTATTATTATTTTTAAAAGTAATAACTTTTAATTTATATTTTTTTTAAGAATATATCATACCCAATAATTCACTCGAAAAGTACTCAACTTTTTACATAAGTCGTGACAGATTATGCCAAAGTGAATTGTGTCATTTAGGAGCACCTTTTAATTAAACCTTTTTTCTAATTATCTTTTTGTTAAAAACAAAAATTAGTAAAAAGACACCATGATTAGCACATAATGCAAAACAAAAACATGTGAAGCTGTTCCTCTTTTTCTGCAAAAGTGCTAATTTTATCTCTGCCTTTCCAGAGATTCATTACTAAACAAACTGTTTAACTTAATTTTTTTAATTAATAAGAACACCCACGAGGAGCAAACCCTAATCGAGAACCCGCAAGATCAAACACGACCCGAAAACCCTGCTGCTGGATATTCCCAATTATTGACAACCCGCCATTTGTACCCGCAAATCCTAAGCAGTATCTCCCTTCACCGTTCACCGGAATCATATAATTCGCCGCCGGTAATGCCACGTCAGCTCCGGCAAAGTGCAAAACCAACGTCGGTACCTTCGCTTGTGTTTTACCCGACAGATCATAGCATGTATCGAACAAAGAGAAATTCGGTGCCCTCTTCAAATCCTTAGCACCCAATCTGAAAGCATCCCTCACTGCTATATAACCGGGTCGGGTCAACCGGGTCACTGAAGTACCCGAATCGACTATAACCCCACCGTTACCTTCAGTATCAAGCTTGAACAACTCCGGCGTGACCGCCGGAACCTTCGTACCTCCGACGCTAATTCCGGTGAGCTCCACGTAGTAAAACGTGTCGAGTTTTGGGTTGGTGAGGAGAGGGGTAAAAATGGTATTTCGGGTAATTGCTGATTCGCCGAAGACGATATAGGACGGTTTAGCTGAACCGATCCGGTCTGCAAGGCAGTATGAGAATTTCTGACCGAACCGGCTACCGGCTTGACCCGGAAACGAGAGTTTCCCTTTTCCTAAACCCAATAAACCGGCGGCTCCGATAAACAAACCTTCGTTATCATGGCCGCATCCAAAGGAAATATTGCTAACAGTTGTTTTTCTGAAATTTAAAGTTTCCGTCGAGTATTCGCCGACGGTAAACGAACCATCGCCGTATGAGACTTGGTAAAGGCATTTGTTCCGATTGTTACAGCCGGAGGAATCAAGCCGGCGGCACAACGGAGAATCACAAGTGACCGGAGAGAAGGAAGATGACTTACTCGGGTCGAAAACCGGGTCGGATTGAGAGTAGCATTTTGCACAAGGCAAACATTGGATCCAAACAATGTCACTTCCAGTATCGAGAACTAAGTAAACGTACTTAGTAGGCGTACCGATTCCAATACGAGTAAAATACTCGCCGCTACCCTGAGATAGACCGGAGATAACAGAGCTGCTGAAATCCTTACCGGTGGAATTAGCAGCGGAAGCAGAAAGAAGGGAAAGGGATTTAGCTCTAATAGCATCGCGTTGGAGACGGAGTTTGAACAATGCATGTGGAGTTGCATTGAAGGAGGACGGTGAGAGTAAGTCGACATGGTGTAATTGTACAGAAAGAGTGTTTTCGTTATCGGAAGATAGTTGTGGTTCCCATGAGAGGGATTGAAGTTGAGGGAGGGAATTTAGGGTAAGTGTTTGATACTGAAGAGAATACGCTGCAACAAAAATGGTGAAGAAGAAGAGAATTGAAATGAGTTTCACTTCCATTGTAGAGAGTTGAAACTGTGGATGAGAGTGGTAGTGATATATTGGGAGTATAAATAGAGGATATAATGTGTGTGAACTTTTGACTTTAAAACAAGTGTGTTTCTACTTGCGAGTTTGAAGAACCGTTGTATTGTGCTACGGTATGGTGACACCGTTTCCAATGCTCTTTCACTTTTTGTTACTATTATCTCATTTGTTTGTTTTTTTTTAAGATCATGAGATTAAATAATATTTTGATATATTTTTAATTTAAGGTTATAAAGTAGGAAGGCTTCAGAAAATTATACAACATAAAATATATTAAGTATTATTATTATTATTATATAATAATGTTTTTTATTCCGTTGGCAAGTGCAACACGGCAACACCTACATTCCCTTCTTTCCGTTGATGCCTTCTAATTTGTTGACAAATCGGCACAAAACAAAGAAAATAGGTGTTCGTTTCTAGTTTCTAGTGGTCATTGAGGTCCAATTCACTATTCAATTTGTGTTGCACGTGAATTTATTGATATTTTTTTAGTATTATTAATAATCTAGTGTATTGTTTGTTGGCTCTTGTGCTTTAAAAGAATGAACAATATAAGAGAGATTGATTTTTCATTCAACACTTACTTTTTTCTTTTATATTTAAGGGAAAGAAGATAAATATATCTACGAACTGTCGTAAATGATATGCAGATATTTTCCGTCATATTTTTGGAACATTGGTGCCCTTGTCATAAAAAAACTAGAGCATATATGTCCTTCACTCTAACGGAAGGTTAAATAGGGACACGTGACACAATTTTATCCTTCGATCCGATATTTAATAAATTCGAGTTGATGGATAAGATTATGACACATGTATATTTGTTAGTATAAAGGGTATATGTGCTCTAGTTTTTGGACAGCAGGGGCACCAATGTCCCAAAAGTATGACGGAGGGTATTTGCATACCATTTACGATAGTTCGAAGGTATATTTATCCTTTTTCCCTATATTTAATGATGTATTCATGTTTTACAATTTCTAAATCCTACTCTAGCTTCTAACGACTTACTAGTACTTGTAAATTGTAATTAGAGTGGAGGAGATGCCAAATTTTTGTGTGTTTTTCCCAATTGATTATGAATGCATGTCTAGTATTTGCGACTATCGTGACATGTAATCTTTATTACAACTTTAATGTCCAGACATGACGCCACAATGTTCGAAGACAATTGGTTATAATTGGTAAAAATAGGTGTTTGGTAGTGTTATGTGACTTGAAACCATAAATGTTACTTGCATATTATTGTCATTTCTGTTTGTCTTTGAGCTAATATGCTCCACTTAAATGAGTAATATATATTGAAATGTGATTTTTAAAAAAGAAATTATTAGTGTAATTCGATATGTTATAGTATCACATTATTTACTCGATTTTCGATGTTGTTAGAGTTAGAAGATTGAATGATTACGCGACTTTGTTTTATCTTTCAAAAGTCATTTAATTTTGTCAAGTTAGATTTCATGATTATTATTCTCAAAAAATAATTTCCATCACCTACTTAATGACATATTAACTGTAAATTTTTTACATCAGAACATGTTGTTAACCTTGATCACATAACTTTTGATCAATTCACTCTCTCCTTATAGACTCAAAATGATGATAAAGTTAGAACATTCTGCTTCAATTATCCTATTGTCTGTTAAGAAATAAATTATTTATATATTAAAATTAACATAATTAATATAATATTTGATAATATTTTAATCGATACGAATAAAATTAAGCAAATTATATGGTAGTATTTTAATTGATATGCATAAAATTTAGTAAATTAGTATAATATTTGATTACTAATTTACAATCTTACATCACTAAAATAAGTATAATTTAAAGGTAAATTTATGTATTATTTTATATATAAATAATCAGGGGCGGCTCTTGCTTAGAAAAATTAAGGCTCATGCCTTAGGTCCCTCCTTAACTCCACTCAAATAGAAGAAATCAAGAACACGTTGTTTTGTCTTATTACATTTCTGACATTCGCATTATTTATTTATTTTAAAACTCCTTTTTCACTCTTTTTCTACAAATCTTTGATAAGTTAAAGAAATACTCTATCATAAATCTGAATCATTAGTCGAACAGTGTTGAACAAAGTGAATCGCAATTTTTTTTAACTTAAATTTTCAATCAAAGTTAGGTATATCAAGTTATCAACGTCTTGAATTAGATTCTATGGTTCTAACTCTTATTTTGCTTAAAGTTTGTCAACTTATTCCTTAGAGAATTATGTTAACAATTCATATAATGATTGCTTTAGTAAAAGGATATTTTTCAGCATTGAATTGATAAAATCTTACCTAAAATTAATAAAAAAAAAATTAAAAAGTACTCAAATAAATCATCTATTAAAAAGTTGAAGTAATAATGTGCATCTAAACAATTAGAAAAATAATTTTTAAATAAATATGTATGAATTTTTTTAGGTCTCAAATAAAATTTCGTTTTAGGCCCCCAGTTACGTTGAGCCACCCTTGTAAATAATTAAAATCGACATAACTAAAAAAGGAAATGAAAGTCATCATTTTGGCAGAAACAAGTGGAACTTCCCGTGACTTGGTGAAATTTGTTTTTTTTGTTCTTGTTCCATGATTTTGCCTTGTGAAGCTACGTGATTACCGTGATCACAATTTATTTTTTTTAAAAAAAGGAAAAAAGGTTTTGCATATTTTTTTTTTTTTTTATTTATAGTTAATTTTGTCTGTGTTATATATTGTAGAAAATGTCAAAAATAATCCCTTATGTTTGATTTTTTTTTTAGTTGAAACTCACATTTAGAGGCACAATTTGTAGTTTTTGCTATTTTAAATTAAATTTATTTCTAAAGTTTGGTGTAATTCTTATTTTAAAAAAATATTTGTTTAGTGTCTAATGCCATTTTTTAGATGATATATTTTAGGATTTGATGAACTTCTTAGTGTTTATGATTAAATCTTTTTATCTCAATTGTTTTCATCATATTTAACGAGCATAAACTGTTAAATATTTGATAAAGACTAAAAATAATATTTTTTAACAAATTTAATTGATCAAAATTGTTTTGTACATATTTAAGGGCACTGCTTTTAATTACTTTTAAACATAAGGGGAATATTTTTGTTATTTTCTCTAAGTACAAGTATAAAAACAATTTAAAAACCTAACCTGGATAAATGTTTCAGGATTTGACGAGACTACCTTGATGTTTATGATTAAATTTTTTTCATCAAATTTAACGAATATAAATTGCTAAATAAATGATGGTGCAGACCCATTTGGCCATAGATTTTCCAAATAATATTTGGGGGAAAATTTGGCAAATAATGTTTGTCTATACAATTTGTCATTATTTGACAAATATTTTTGACAAATATCCCAAATTTCCAAATACTAGTTTTTTCTAGTATTTGGGCCAAATCTCATTATTTGGGATCTTTTAAAAATTAAAATTTTACACCAAACTTTTATCTTTTATAAAAACACCATCTAC
>NW_006239306.1:257187-286888 GCF_000226075.1 Solanum tuberosum | reverse complement strand
TGAATATGAAAGTGATGATATGGTTGTTGATGAAAATGATGAACAATCGGCTCAGAGTAACAAAGTCACGTGCTTTGTCTACTTCACAATGTATGGAATAATGCTTGTTGCACTCACTCCAAACTACCACATTGCTCCAATGTCATGGACACTACTTGTTATTTGTTGCAACGAAGATCCAATTGACTTGTAATACAAACTTATGGTTAGTTTTGATAGTTTTTAAAACTTATGGGTATAAATAATATTTTTCTAAAAAGGTGAAATATGTTTCCCAAATACTATGGCCAAACACATGGTGAAATTTCACCCAAATAATATTTGCCAAGAATATTTGAAAATCTATGGCCAAACGCTAGCTAAGTTTGACAAACTTTCAAAATCAAAATTGTTCAGTAATTAATACTCAAGGAACTACTTTGAACTACCTTCAAACATATGGGGACCATTTCTGTTATTTTCCCCGAGTATAAGATGGAAACAATTTAAAAACCTAGCATTTTGGTAGGTATAAAAAGGACTGTCAGCCAAGCCGCCGTCCGCCACCTCCGCCCACCATCGCTGCTGTAAAACCACCGTCTAACTCCATGAAATCTGGCCAGCACCTCCATACATCGTTAAATCCAAAAAGCATGACCACGGTACACTAAAACAGTCCAAAATCATCATTTCTTCACCAACAGAATCCCAGCGTTTAACTCGCTGACGCCATTGACTAAACACAAGGTCCAGCAGCTCCGTTTTGCTAGTTCTGGGGGGTTTCGATCAGTCTTGGTCACTTCCTGAGTTCAGGTTCCTGTTTAGCCGAAGTTTTTTTTTTTTTCATTTAAAGCATCTTGTGACTGATTTAAGCTTGTAATAAGAGACGGAATCATGATTTGAAGTTTATGAATTTTGAACTTCCTACCAAACCCATAGCTCGTCTTAGTTACTGGATTCAAAGTTTAAAAATTGTAGGTACTCGGTGAATTTTTATTATAAATACAGGGCCTAAGCAAAAACTTCTGGGTTTGGCTGAAGCCGCAAATAATACTCTACGGGCTTGTTTGGTGTGAGGGATTAGAAATAATAGTGATGGGATAAAAAAAAATTATGATGTTTGGTTGCCATGTTTGGGATAACTTATCCCACCATTTATATCATAGTGATGGGATAAGTTATCACATATACATGGTGGGATAAGTTATCCCAGGATAGCTAACCCAGGATAACTTATCCTGGGATAACTTGTTTCCAACCAAACGACCCCTACCTCTGCCCTAGCTTGTAATGTATATATTGTGTTGATTTGAATCATGTGGATATTTTTAGATGACGAAATAGTTGAGATGATGAATCAGTCTATCATTTGAGTACTGTCTATTTGAAGACTCTAGGTTGTTTATCTATTTTGTTTTCTTCACCACATTTGTTGAGAAATGTAGTCAAGAGTCCATTTGTGACTGATTTCCTTTAGGGAAATACGTATGTCTCTTTGGATAACATTAGCAGAACACTAATGAAAGCACAGTTTGTTCCCACTTGGTAGTTGCCAACATTCTTTATATCTTAATTCTCTTCTTCTCGACCATCCTTCTAAGTTCCATCTACAACAAGTTGTAGATTCCCTTGGATATCTCATCATAATTCCTATCCATTGCAAATTTAAGTCGTTCAATTTAGATTTGTGATGTTGCTTGCTCAAATTAGATTAAGTTGTGCTTGTGCATGCTTTAAGCACAGATGTGACCATCTGCACTAATATAATCAGATAGTGGAAAAACCGAAAACGTTATACAGGTATGCCTACCTCTTTAATTGGCATCGACTGTAAAAGCTTTTAAATTATTGACAATTAATAGGATCTTCGGTGATTAACTAGGTTGACCTAGAACGGACTGAACTTCAGCCATATGTGTCTAAACTTCAGTCTTCCACCATATGAAACTTCAGACATTGAGTTTGAAGTTAGATTGCAACATCAATTTCCCCATCTATCCTCATTTGGAAATTACTCACTCAAACATGAGCAATATTTCCAACACTACCAAAAAATCCCATTGATACCCGAGTTCACTACGGGATCACCTTGAATATGCCAAAATTTTAAATAGCCTAAGGCCTTCCATAGACTTCACTTCCATAAAACTTTGTTATCCCAATACCGTGTTCCTATCATTCATAAATATTGTCTACAATATCATGTCAGAGACACTGATAGTTCACGCCTAACAACGAGTTTTGGTTTAGAAATACACTTTGCATCTCCTTCCACTTTATTTTGTCAAATATTCTAACTATCTTGACCCACCATACTTTCAGGTTAATGTTAAGAAGCATAACATAGGGATTATTTTGTTGGAGCTCTCACATTGGGCAAACATAGGTGATGTTGCTCCATTGTTGAATAAATCCAAGTTCGGGATGTTGATTGTGCATATACCCTGCTATTAATTACACCTCCATACTGCGTTGTGTCGAAGTTGGATTTACAAATGGTGACATGAGGATATTAGATTATCAATTCGTCTTTTAAGATGTTAACAACAACATACTAGTGTAATCGCACACGTGGGATCTGGGAAAAGTAGGATGTATGCAGACCTTAGATCTACCTTTGTGGAGTAGAGCGATTGTTTTGGATTGACCTCGATTCAAAATGTAAGTTTTTGAACAAGTATAGCAAAACTTCACAAAAAAGACAACAAAATAGCAAGGTACAAAGCAAATGCAACAACAAATAGTAATACTTTTTTTTTCTTTTTTTTTACCCCTCCCTAGGAGTTCCTACCTTTTTGCTCCCTTGGTGACTCGAACGACAACCTTAGGGTTGAAAGTGAGGGGTGCTTACCATCCGAGCAATAAGAGACTCTGCGACTACTAAATAGTATTACACTATCACTAATGAGGGGAAGAGGAGGAGACTATACCTCTACCTCTCCCACATAAAGTGTGAAAATACTCGGCTACCTCTAACCTTCTATCCTAATTAATGACCTCCAAATTTTTCTATCTAGGCTTATTCCTCAATAAGCTGGAGTTGTGCCATGTCATGTCTAATTACCTCCCCAAGTTCTTTTTGGCCTACCTCTACCTCTCCAAACTCTTGCCACAGCCAACCTCTCACACCTCGTTACTGACGCATCTGTGCACCTTCTCTTCACATGTTCGAACTATATCAACCTCAATTCCCTCATCTTGTACGCCACGGAAGCCACTCCTATCTTGTCGTGTATAACTTCGTCCTAATCGTATCTCTCCTAGGATCTCCACACATCCATTTGAGCATCCTCATCTCTGCTATCTTCATCTCACATGTTCTTGACAGGCCAACACTTGACCCCATACTTCTAAGATTTTAACCATCTTAAAAATTTAATTCCAGTTTGATGTTGGAGATGATCACCTAAGCAGTTAGATTTGATGGTGGAAAGGAAGTAGTGGTTTCATGCTTGCTTCAAAGAATGGAAGCAATGGCGCCCTGTTTGTCGAAATCTTAGTGGACCTTCTGGATTGCTTCACATTTATTCATGCGATTGAAACAGTCAGCAAGTTTGCTACCTTGTTGAGCTACAACCTTGTGTAGAAAATAATAAACATCAGTATAAGATGAGAAAGCAATGCAAGCGCTTTCAAAAGCAAAACAGAATCTGTAATTATCATTAAGTACAGATGCATCACTTTACTACTTTTTTTTGGGTGTGACACAGCTATTGCAAATGATATAGATGCCATGATAGATTTATTGGGATCTTTACACTTACAGCAGTGATGTTCTGCTCCTTCTGTATATACCTTTATAGCACTTTCTTGCTACTTCATTGAAAATGAAGTAACCTATAACAATCATAAAAAAGGTATATTATGAGGAACAAAAGCATATAAACCAAGAGAAAATGATCTGTATATTCACCAGTGCTGTAGCAGGCAGATTTTTCATCTGGGAGTCTACTTCAGCAACTAGTGTCTTGAACTTTTCGATGTTAATTTCAGCATTTTCTTCTTAACTCATTAGTAAAGCATTATTAGAAATTTTCTAGTAAGATTTATGCTTATTGCTTGGTAAATAAGAGATAGAAAATACAAATGGCAAGTCCATTGATTGATTGTAAGGTTAATTTCCTTTTCCTTAATTCGTGATTGAAAGAAACAATTTATAAATAGTAGCTGCCAGTAACGACAAAATTCGCTATACGCAGCACTTCATTAACTATTTGCTGATACATCACTTTAAAGAATTGATAATCGTTACTGGGCCCTTTCCTTTTTTTTGGTTGTTATTTTGGTTACTTTTCCAGAAACATGTTAGTTTTATCACTTCAATTTTATTTTTTTATTAATTAGGTTTCTCAGAGACACACCGTGCATTGTAAGAAATTACAGAGCAGTGATGGAGAAAGAAGAAGAGCTACAAGAATCTTCTACTCCTTGCTTGCATTTAGTCTCTGCTTTCCTCGCCTGTGAACCCCCTGATTTTGTTGTCTCATTTGCCAGGTTACTAGTTTCAACCCCTGCTCATGTTAACTTACACCGAATATAGTGTAATTGCAATTGCACTCTTAATTGTTTCGTTTGACTGAACAATATGTGAATTACACTAGGGATTTTGGAGGTGGTTCCATTACGGAAAGAGTGCAAAGTTTCATATGGAACGTATGTATCAACAAATCCGTAAGTTCATTAAACCTCTAACTGTCTAGTTAAAAGATTTTCTTCCCTGAATAGAATTATCTCTTGGGGTAGTTTTGTTTGATTTTCAATGCTCTTATTAATGCTGCAGGATGTGAAGTGTAGTTTGCCTTATTTGAAAAGATTCTTAAAGAAACTCATTGTTGAAATCGAGTCAAATGGGGACGTTGTTTTGGATGAATTATATGAAAAGTATATTTATTGTCTGGCTTCTGTGAAGGTAAATGTTTTTAAAAATTGCTATCAATAATGATTAGGATTTTAGCATCACCATGTAACCATTGTGAAATTGGCCTCCTTTTTGTTGCAAGGATGATGAATTGGCAAAAGGAAGCACAAGAATGTTAAGAAGATTTTCGTTTCTATTTCCCAAGGGTGAGGAGTTTTTTCTTTTCGTTCCTTTTTATAGAATGATGTTTAGCTACTTTTAGTAACATTATGTATCTAATTTTTGGTGTACACAGATTGTTCACAAGCCTCGAGTTGTCAAATATTTAGGAAATTGGAAGTCACGTTGCAATGTTCACTTAACATGCTTGAAGGTGATACAGGGTATGTACTGTCCCAATTCTTTTTCTTTTTGACGGGAGTTGGCTTTTTTCAAGGATATGCAGCCCTAGGTTTTGAATTTGGTTGAAAGATACTTCCATGAGCATGTTTCAGAAATTTTAAATCTTTGGATGCTTTATAACTTTTCTTATAGAGATTCTCTTATTGCAGCTGGGAATGACTAACAAGCTTTCTGGGGTAACTTATTATGCAAAGTAGCAAGCTGGTAGACAATCTATATGTCTAAGCTCTTCCTTGCTTTTTTTGTTAAGGTGGTGTCCGGGTCAATTCTCACTCACCTCGACTAATCCACTTGGTACCTGCCACCTCCCACATGTATAGAATAACTCCGTCCACCAAAGTAAACTCAATTGAAAGAAGTCACTGAAGTTTTATATTTTTCGTTTTCCCTTTGATGGGATTTGAATCGTGGTCTTCCACGATGGACTTCAACTTTCAATCGTGTATGCTTACGCTTTACGTTGATATCTACCAGTAGCCTATTTGGAAAGTTAAAAGTGCTTATAGTAGAGAGGTCTGGCCAGGGCTATGGGTCCCTTGCTCGCGGCATGAGCTAACTGCGAGAAAGAGTTTGAGTGCCCAAGACTTCTCACGCAGGGGCTCGTGATGGGCAATGATATACTTCCCAACCCCTTCTTCCCAGCTTCATTCCCTTACTCCCAGGCTCACCGCTTGTGACACAAGGGACAACATGAGGATGCCTGGGAGTTGGATCAAGATTCCAAATCTATTTTTTAACTCCCTTTGGCCATTTAACTGCTACACCCACTTCTAACTTGTACCATAAATATGTCATATATTCCAATGACCCAACCATTCTCGTGTGGGCGCGAATACTCCTCAGAGTCACTTTAATCACATCGCTAGGCATTTAATTAGCCCGAAATAATTGATTGTTTACTTTCGAGGCTTTACAATAACTGCCTGATATTGTGAAAGATTTGCTTCTTTGTTGTTTTATAATTTGGTGCAAACATTCTATTCCCAGTGTAACGGCTGATCCAGTTTGTCCTCTGTATTTCTTGGTTGAAGCAGGTGCTCAATCTGGCCATCAGGTCTGTTCCTTTCAGAGTTCATACTTTCTTTTCCAGAAGTGTTCTCGGACAAATCTTGTCTTGAGGTGAGATAGCTTGTAGAAGCATTCATCTGTTTGTCTTAGTTTATCAAATTGTTCCTCTACAATGTTTCTTAGGGAAAATTGAAATGTCTAATCTTGTTACATCTTTGTGGATTTTTCCAAGGTTGAGTGTTGTTGCTCTTCATCCTTTTTTGTTTGTCAGTTGGCAATGCTCTTTTACGTGTGTAGTCAGCTTGATTAATATAATAACAGAGTTGCTATTTCTTGTATTTAATCTATTAACAAAGCAGGTTGGTTCGGGTGTTGGATTGGTTGGTGTCTGTCTAGCTCAGACAAATTGCTCCAAGGCAAGTTTCCTTTTCCATTCTGTCTTTTTTCTGCAAATTCTGCTTCTTGTTTTTTTCTCAAATGCATCACATCTATCTCTTGCTCATTTTGAGCTTCACTATGTGTGTGTTTCCGTTTGTAGATGGGATCATAATTTTGTATGTTCCTGAAGAAGAAGGGTCCTCATGGAACAATTTTGGGAATCATTTTTCTCTTCCACTAATTGTATTTGAGGCTACAATTGACTTCATCTTCTCTATTCAATATGCCTCCTCGTCTTCTATTGTGGCTGGGGTGATTGACTGGACATATGGTTTTCTTTAGGTCGTGAAGCATGCAATTGATAATGACTAGATGTGATCTATCAATTTCCTCAACTACAATTTGGATCAAGCAACCCATGCTCTTGTCACCCAATTGCTAAAAGTGAAAGAGAAGCTCTCTTGCAATCATGAACATTTAGTCTTATTTTTCCATAACATAGTTTTGCCATCATAAAATAAGAACTAATGCATTCCAAGTGGTGGCACTTTTTGCTTAGTCTAGTAATTTATTAAACGGTATTTACATCCTAGGATAGATAAAGTGGCCATCCTTATTTTAGTTACTGAAACAACAAACATTTTAGAAGCTTCGGTTAATAGTATTCCTATTGTTAAACATACTAGTGTTCTTATGAATAATACAACAACATAATAGTATATTCTCACAAGTGGGGTCTAAGGAGGGTAGAGTCTAATTTGTCCCACAAGTGAGGTCTAAGGAGGGTAGAGTGTACGTAGACCTTACCCCGATCTTGTGGAGGTAGACAGACTATTTTCGAAAGACCTTCGGCTCAAGTGCATCAAATAAAAATAGTCATGAGCGAGGAAATACAACAATGAAGAAAACATGACAACTATATAGGAAACAACACAAAACATATAGAAAAGGAACAATAACAATGTCATATGATAACATATACCAAAGACAAAGAAATTGCATGAATAAGGCTAATACTACGACATACATGACGCTCTAGACTACCATTAAGCATACTCCCATCGAAAAGTAAGACAACGCTCAATTACCTACTAACGTTATTCTACCCTAATTTGCGACCTTCATACCCTCTTATCTAATGTTATGTCCTCGGTAAGCATGTCCTGTCTAATCACTTCTTCCAATACTTCTTTTACCTATCTCTACCTCTTTTCGTTCCCACCATATCCAACCTCTCACACCTCTCCACATTGGGACATTTGCTCTCTTCTCTACATGTTCAAACCATCTCAACCTCGCCTCCCTCCTCCTGTCCACCACGGAGGTCACTTCCACCTTGTTCCAAAAATCATCATTCTTAATCTTATATCTTCGGTATGCCCACACATCCATCTCAGCATCCTCATTCGGCAACTTTCATTTCTGAATATAAGAGTTCTTGACTGCCAAACACTCCACCCCATACAACAAAGTCGGTCTAACCACCGCTTTGTAGAACTTACCTTTAAGTTTTGGTAGTACCTTTTTATCACACAAGACCACATCAATATGATGTGTTACATCATAATCGATCTCCCCATTTCCTTGAATAAAGGAAGTAGTAGTTGATAGAATACTATTTATGCTGATATGTAGCATAAATCGTTATTAATTAAAATTACTTTATGAGGCGCTGATCACATTCTTAAAATGTTCACTTATTTTGTCAGAAATTGCTCTAAAATCTAGTATTGTTGCATCTCAATTTTGATGATGCAACAAGCCTCTTAATTGGATTAACTTTCAACATTTTGGTTCTATGTTACATCAACATATACCCAGTGAAATCCCACAAAATGGAGTCTAGGAAGGGTAGAGTGTAAGCAGGCCTTATCACTACCTCTACGAGGTGGAGATGCTGTTTCTGAAAGACCCTCGGCTCAAGAAAATCATAGCAGTAATCAAAGCAAAAACATGAAGCTCAACTTGGAATTACCAAAAGGGTAATGGTTAATTTAGAGTCTTCTCCATATAATGATGCAGGTAATACTTACAGATGGTGACTTATCAACTTTAGCAAACATGAAGCTCAACTTGGACTTAAATCAGCTGGGCACTGATATGTTAGGACATAAACAAAAAAACAACACGGTTAGTGGTCATAATTTTGCTTATTTGTGTGTCTTTTTTGATCTTACTATTCTTAACTTCTTCCCGTACTATTCTGTATTTATGAAAGTTGGCTAGTTTGACAATCATAGGCTTCATGCAAGCCTGCTTGGGTAGGACTGGTAGAGATTTGTGTACTTGCTTTATAATCTATAACCAAAAGAAGTGTTGAGGAAGCACCTGCCGGCCTGATTATTGAACAGTAAAATCATATTAATTTTACAGTTAGGCGTAATTTATGCGTATAGATGCTCTATAATGCTACAAACTCAATTTCTTCAACAGTCCAAGGCATTATGTTTTTGGTTTCTCAAAGCATTTTTTTACAATAATTTTTATAACGATGGTTTGCGGGTCAGTTTGCAAACGTATCATCTATTTGATCATTACCTGCAGGCTCCCACCAATACAGGTACTATGTAACTCCACGTCTCCACCCACTAAGGATTAACTAGATTTGTACCTACTCTAATCTCCCATGGTCTTCATTCCACCTTCGTTGACCATTATATTGCACCTTTGGATATTTTCGCCAAGCAAACGGTTGATATCCAATCATGGAAGTCCAAATAGTTTTGGGAATCATTTACCATTTAAGTTGAATTGATGTTATAGGGGATGAAAATCTTAATTATTATTCTGCTTATCCACTACTGCATGCCGCACAAAGTATATATACAAAAAAAAGAGGAAGACGAAGAACAAAGAAATCCAGAGTGCGGCCAGGAAGTTTATGAACTCTGAACTCAAAGTGCTGACTGTTACTGGCATTCTTTATTTCCATCATAGTTGCAAATACATTTGTGGATGAAGTTGAGCATCTAACCTAAACCTTAAGGCAATGGATGGAGTGGTGTAGGAAATATAAACTCTTTTGGAAACCTTTAAACAACCAATTAGGGACAAGTATAGCACTCTCTAACACTTCCCGACATGTGTAACCTCCTTCAAGGGTTTACACATGCATTTGATTTTTAATTTATTTTCTTTATAAGTAGAGAGAGAGAGAAGGCCCAACAGAAGTAATCTTGGAGTAGAGGAAGATAGATTAGGCTCAATATGCTAATGAGTGGACCTGGAGTAACGCCCGTGGCTCGATGGGAATTGAGAGAGAGATAGAGTAGCCAAAGCAACCCCATGGATTGGTTGAGAGAGAGAAGCCTAGAGTGACAAAGAGGAGAGATGAGGCTGTGAAAACGTCTGACAAAATTTGGCTCTGATACCATGTAAAACCCCTTTGCCGACCTTGACACCACCTAGAGTGATAAAACATGAAGAGAGAAGGAGGTTGTGTAAATGGGCTCATAAAGTTTTAGCTCTGATACCATGTGAAGGAATCTGAGCATCCAACCCAAAACCTTAAGGCAATGGATGGAGTAGCCTAGACATTATAAACCCCTTTGGAAACCCTCACACAACCAATGAAGGTCAAGTGTAGCATTTTCTAACTATATACGTTATAATTGTAGACTTCCTAGATGGAGTAATTATCTAAAAAGAACATTTGTATAAATAGTTGGGTTGGATGAAGAATTTGTTCTTACTGTTAGAGAGAACACTGTGTGGTGTTCTTATTGTCAAAGCAAACACGGTGTGGGGTTCACATGAAAATACAAGAAAAGTTTTTTAAAAAGAGAGAGTAATGATTGGAGAAGAGACATTCTGGGTGCCTACTATTTTGGTTGCCAAACAAGTTGCAAATAAGCAAATCTGATTGGTTGAAAGGGACAGTAGCTTTTACATTAAATAGAATCCTTCCATTTCATTCTTTGATACATCATTTCAAAGAGAGAAATACAGAGAGAGTTGAGAGCAGTTCACAGACAATGATATAAAATATTCTGTGAAGAAAAATAGAGAGTGTGAGCTGTGTTATAGTGAGGTGGCTAAAATAAAAGAAGGTTGTTTCTTTTGAGTTTGTTGCAGTCTTTTGAGACTATCAAGTGTGTTAAATTTCCCACTATAGTGATATCGTATTGCTCGTCTCTAGTATTAAGGTGGATATTATTCTTGTGTGATTATTATTTCCCAACACACAGCACATGAAAGAAATTGTCTCAAGACACTTGTTGAATTTCAACCTTCTAAAATTAAAAGAAAGTCGATGGACTATTTTATTTTTTTCAGAACCTATGAAGATTGCCTCCATGATCGGTTCCTGTTGCTGCTAGTGTAGTCCATGGAAACTTTCTTCTAGTTTTTGATCTTTGACGGCTGGCTTCCGTTCACAGTGAATGCAATTGACTGCCATTGTAGGATGTTTACATGATGTATCTGAAAGTGGTACGAGTTACTTGGAAGGTGAAAGTAAAATTTCCAACATCTTATTGTGGTTCCTGAAAACCGAGTCACTGCGAGATGAGGACATCTTTTATATATATATCTATGCCTTAATCCTATTAGGGATTGTTTTTTGGGTATATGCCATGTGTTTTGAGGCCAACAAATTTTTCGTTTAAGTTAGTCATTGGAAACCGGAGTTCCTTTTAATGCAACAGAGGTCATTAGCATAAACATGATGTTAGTGAGTTTCACAAGTTGAGCCATTTATGTGTCTGAAATGTAGTTGTTTAAGCACTTATAAACTTTTTGGTACCTTCTTGATACTGTTTTTACCAGTGAAGTACTTTATCTTTTCAAATATAAAATATGTATCTAAAATGTCTCGTAGAGTTGGCATAAGTTGCAGTTAAGACGTATCTTTTTGGATTCAGTTGCAGTGCTTGTATTTGCCATGGGAGTCTGCCGCAGAAAATGAGCTACGTGAATTCATGCCAGATATAGTGTGAGTAGTTACTCTTAAGTTTGCTTTTGTTATTTTTAGTACCACAGGTACTACTTTCCTTTACTGTAATACTTTAATCTTTGAGGAATGGACTTGCAGTTTTAACTGTTAGAAATCTTGTGGAGAACAATAAATAAAAAACAGATGAATTTTATAGGCCATTCAAGTTAAGAGACTAAATGACCAATGCTGCAGTATTTGGTCTATTATAGTAAATTTGAGTATTGACAGTGAGCTTTGGCGTAGCTGGTAAAGTTGTTGTAATGTGACTAAGAGGTCATGGGTTCGAGCTGTGAAAACAACCTCTTGTAGAAATGCAGAGTAAGGCTGTCATACAATAGACCTTTATGGTCCAGTCCTTCCCCAAACCTCTCGCATAGAGAGAGCTTAGTACATCGGGCTGTCCTTTTTTATAGTAAATTTGAGTATCGTCCCAAAAGGGTTGTGGTGTTACATAATTTTAAATATCCTCGACAGAGTTTCAAGCCTTAGTCTCACGTTGCCTTCATTAGAACATGCTTTTGACTTTCCTCTTTAAAGTTTGGGTGCAGATGTGATATATGATCCACTGTGCCTACCTCACCTTGTTCGAGTCCTCGCGATTCTTTTGAAGCGGGAAGATCTCAACCTACATCATTTGAATAATGGTTGCAAGGACTCCTATCTACCTGACCATAGATGTTTTGAAAGTGAAGAAACTAGTTCAGCAGGTGACCTTGATGTTTACGTCGGAAAAGAAGAAATATATGGTGATCCTCATGCTGAGCATTTGTCACCTGGACTAGGACAAGAGCCTGTTGCATATATTGCCTCGGTAATTCGCACTATCGACACGTTCAATTATTTCCTTTCGTTGGCAGAAAAAGAGAAGTTACTTGTATCCGACATCACTGAAACAATGAAGCCACTTGACTTGCTTCCTTATGTAAAATCATACCAGCGGTCTAACGTAAGGATGTTTAAAATTTCATATTTGCACAAATAAGACTACTATGTAATCAGACAGACTTAAGTCTGCTGTGTGGATTGCCACAGGTGAGAAAAATGTTGAAGTATACTATTACAGGAGGCGAGAGCTTTTTTTTACGAGGTACAAATAGAAATTTCTCTTTATTTGATTCGTTACGAAAGCCATTAAAGACCAATTCCCTTTGATTTGAGTACTAGTAACTAATTATTGGTACAAGTGAGCAGGCAGTCTAGGTTTAGCAATAGCCATCAATGGCTTAGCTTTAGGCATAGTCATTCCATAAACTTCATTTGTGTCAATATCTTGATGCTTTACTCCATTTGGTGGACTCCAATCATAGCAATGAAACAACCTAGCCAATGCCATAAGCACCAATTTCACACCCAATGGTGCACCAGGACACTTCCTTTTTCCAGCACTAAATGGCAAAATCTTGAAATCTGGACCATGACTAATCTCAACTCTACTACTACTAGTAGTCATGATCATGTTTTTTTCATCATCATTTGGTGGTAAATGTCTCTCTGGCCTAAACTCATCTATGTTGTCCCAAATCTTTGTGTTCCGGCCAAGACCATGTGTGTTGATGAACACGCGTGTCTTGGCCGGGATGTAATAGCCGTTGATCATAGTATCGCGAATTGATTCATGTGGGATTAGGAATGGACCCGCAGGGTGCATTCGGAATGTTTCACGTACTACACAACGGAGGTACTTGAGATGGATCAAGTCGGATTCGGTTACCATCCGACCCGACCCGACAACTATATCGAGTTCTTCTTGGATCTTTTTGAGGACATGTGGATGTCTGATTACCTCAGCCATTGCCCATTCGTTGGTCACAGCAGAAGTGTCTGTGGCTGCAGCTATCATATCCTATAATTTAATTAAAGAAAAGAAATAAGTCACAGCAGAAAAAAGAACCATATTTAGCTTTTTTTTATACTATTGATGTAGCAAATATATATTGTGATTAGTAATAAGCTGAAAATAAAATAGGCATCTTGTTTATACATGTTAAAATATACTGTACTATATATATATATATATATATATATATATATATATTCTCTAATATAAAAGTTGCAAGGAAATTGATTGTATTAGAGTTAAGTTTTTGTGCATGAATAGTCTAAAAATGTCTACACTATCAAGTTGACATGTAACTCTCTATATTAAGTCTCATATAATAATTTAATAGAGTAATAACATGGTAGTACCGATTAAATTGGACTAATAATGTAATTTGTTTTACTCTATCAGTATATATAACTTAAATTTTATGTTTTAAGTATCAATCAAACTTGTGAATTTATTTCTTTTTTTTTCTACGGGTGTCCCATACCCTCATTAGAGTCCAACAAAATTTGGGTTCGCTCCCGAAAGTCCCACATTGTAGGAATTTCTTCTTCTCTTTCTTTTCTCAACTGGTGTTCGATACCCCATTAGATTCCAACAAAATTTTGATTCGTGCCGGAAAGTCTCACATTATGGGGTAACACTCTTTAACAAAGACGACTTTGTATCCAGCAAGACTCGAACCCAAGACCTCTAGTTAGGGATGAAGAAGTACTTATCACTTCACCACAACCTCTGTTAATCAAGCTTAGAAATCCCATGGGTGGTAGTTGTTGCTCACCAAATGCATATATATTGGATATATATATAAGTAGTTTGAGATAAATGCATTGACATATTAAATAGGTAGAAAGTTGGTATATATAAAAAAAATTAGACCTGAATTAGAGCTTTAATCTCTACATCATCCATATTTTGTTTTCCATTACCATCTCCTTCATCTTCTCCTGGTAGAGACAATAAAACATCCACAAAGTCCATTTCATCATCATCAATATTATTATTATTTTTATTACCTTTCTTCTTTCTATGTTCTTCAATTATTCTCATATGAAAATCATCAATCCTTTTTTCAACATCCCTCATTTTTTTCTCACAACCATAAGGATCAATCCACCTCCAAAAAGGTAAATAATCACCTAAATATATCACTCCAAGTAACCAAAATAACTCATGTGTTACATGCATAAATTCCATTGCTTCTTGTGGACCTGCTGATTCTGCCCCAAAATATTGTTTACCTAACAACATTCTAGTCACATTATTCATTGAAAATCCACCCAAAACTTCCCTCAAATTCACTATTTGTCCTTTTTGGGCTTTGGTCCAAATATCTTTAACTAGACTTTGGGCTTCATCTGCCCTATGTTTTGCAAATGATTCAAGTCTTTTAGTTGTCAATAAATGTTCCATACATATTCTTCTCATTCTTTTCCATTTTGGACCTAAAGGAGCCAATGCCACATCCCCACAACCATAAGCTAGATGAATGGCAGCAAGAGTTCTTGGCCTAGATGCAAAAACATCATCTTGTTGTACAAGTATTTCTCTTATGATTTCTGGATCATTGGTGGTGATAGCATCAACATTACCTTTTAAGAGAAAACAAAAGGTGGAGTCACGATATCAACTTTATGGGTTCAAAATGTTAGAACGATAAATTCTAGTGCTAATAACTCGGTTTAAAATTTAATGTGTGTACATATATAATGATTTTTTCTTAACATGGATAAAGTACTTAGGTAAAATTTACTGAGTTTGACCGAATCTGTATAGCATTGAACTTTATATGAGAAATAACGTTCACTTATCACTTATCACTTATCACTTTTCGATCATTTTTTTGTAAAATAGTAATTGTTCATCGAGTTGCAACATCCATAAGTGAATCTCCAAGTCAAGTGTACTTGAAGTTTCCCTTATAAATTTGAAACTCGAAAACAATGACTATTTATTAATTACAAGGACTAAATTGTGGTCATTTGTGAATTTATTGTATCAACATTACCTAGTCGGAGATAGACCAATGGGCCATATTTTTCGCAGAAAGACGCCATGTCTCGATGAGGTAATTGCCCTAACTGAAAAAGGTTGCCTACAATAGGCCATTGTTTTGGACCAGGAGGGAGTTGATTGATTTCTCGATTCGACTTATCGACGAATGAAAAATGAAGTAGCTTGGAAATAAGATATGCGCCAAAAAGGACTATACTATAATTGATCAAATTAAGAAGATACGTGCAAAGAAGGACAATAACAAAACTAGTCAAGTCAATCATCTTTAATTATTTGTCAAAAAAAAGAAAGAAGTAGTTTACAAAGGCTTAATAAGGAAATATGTTTAATTCTAATTTATAATCTTTTTTTGGAGCGATTAGGAAGCCCATCATCTTGACATGTTTCAACTATAAGTATTAATCTTGAAATCACACTTTTTTGCTTCCTCAATTTGCACAATAAGTTTGAATTTATGAACAAGTTTCTTTTTTATTTATGGGAATAATTTAATGCAATTTACGCATTTTACGAATATATAAAAAAATGCATCAATTGGGTTAACAATTTTTTTTTAAAAAAAATATCGGGTTATCGATTCGATATTGATTTTTAATATTGTGTTATTGGGTAAAACAATAACTCAATAAGATTATACTCCAGTAATTTACTTCTTTTACTTATTACATAAATATTAATCTCAATATATTACTAGTTACTGTCTTTGCCCTTAAACCTTCAATTCACACTTCACATTATACAAAACGTCAAAACCTAAAATAATAATCACATTATTGTCTTGTCTTGTCGGTCAAATTTTGTTAGAGAAGTCATCTATTTGTTTTATGAGCATTTTCTAATTGGTTAAATAGAAAATCGAGTCATTAATGACCAAAATCGATAAAAAAAACCTTTTGATTTGGTTATTAATTTAGCATATTTAAAAACTGAAAATCGATAAACCGAACCGATCGATGCACACCCCTACTTAAACCTCACCACCCTCAAACGAGTCCTAACTTGAGACCCGACTTTCGACCCCCGCCCTAACCTGTAAGGACCCACTCCCGATTACAATCCCGACTCAGAACTCGACTCTTGACTACGACCTCAATCTTGATCAAAAAACTTTCTATCTCAACTCGGGACCTAATTTTCGATCTCGAGCGGGGACCTGACTTGTGACCTCAACTAGGACCCAAATCCTGACCACAACTTAAGACCCAACTCCCGACTCTAACCTGAGATCTAATCTGGACCTCTAATCTCAATTCCGAGTTGGGACCTAACTCCTAACCTCTAATCACGACCTGACTTCCAACCCAATCACTCGACTCCCAAGTTAAAGTATAGAGATGTTAAATGAAATGAAATTAAAGAATATATTTATGTATTATATCAAAAAATATTTATTTTATTTTATAAAAAAAAATAAGACAAATAAATTAAAATGAAAACGAAAGAATATGTTAAACGAGACTAAAGAACAAATCTTTTGATAGATTGTGATGGTAGTGTGTACAAAGAATGGACAAAGTTGTTGACGTATGGTTGGTGGACGCCCCATCACTTTTTGTAGAGTAGGTGAAAAAAAATCCAAGCTAACTTGTCCAATCCTACACTGAAAAGAGCTGCCATTTCCATTACGCAAATAGAATCCAAGGCAATCCATAATCAAACAAACAAGAAATTAAATAAAAACTTAAAATATTTTACTTGAACCGAATGTCTATATATTAAAAAGAAATATTTGTAGAATTGATGTGAATTATTAGTTTTATTTCTAAATTTTTGACAGTCTTAAAAATACTTATTAATTTGACCAATTGAACTTAAATACAACCTCAAATTTTCATACGGAAAAGGGCCAAAAATACCTCTGAAATACAGGAAATGGTCTAAAAATATCCTTCATCCATCTTTTGGTCTAAAAATACCCTTCTACTCATCTTTTTGGTCTAAAATTATCCTTCCATCCACCTTTTTGCTCACTTATACCCTTGCAACTAACAACCCTCTCTTTTTTTAAAAAAAATATTTATTATGTGTCATTTTCTTGTTGAATGAAATAAAAATTCACCTCTATTAATTTTTTTTCAAAATTTATCCAAATCAAAACGATATACTTTTCAAGATCCAAAAAATATATTTTTTTAAATATAGTAATTTCTATTTTCTATAGCTTTTTTCCAAAAAAAAATTGTTTTAGATAATTAAAATATTTTAAAAAATATTAGTCATGCCACAATTACAGGGACATATTATATTAATATAAATCCTAAAAAAAGGTTGTTACAGTTGATGCACCAGTCCAAGATTTGATCACTAATGACGCGGACGACAAGATTATTAGTCAAAAAAATTAAATGATCTTTTTTTTTTAAAAAAAAAAGATAGACATTTTTTTAGGATTTCTATTAATATATTACGTCCCTGTAATTGTGGCATGACTAGTATTTTTAAAAATATTTTAATTATCTAAAACAATTTTTTTTTGGAAAAAGCTATAGAAAATAGAAATTACTAGATTTAAAAAAAATATTTTTTGGATCTTGAAAAGATATATTGTTTTGATTTGGATAAATTATGGGAAAAATTAATAGAAGTGGATTTTTATTTCATTCAATAAGAAAATGACACATAATAAATATTTTTAAAAAAGAGAGAGAATTGTTAGTTGTAAGGGTATAAGTGAGCAAAAAGGTGGATGGAAGGGTAATTTTAGACCAAAAAAGATGAGTAGAAGGGTATTTTTTAAACCAAAAGATGGATGAAGGGTATTTTTAGACCTTTTCCTGTACTTCAGGAGTATTTTTGGCCCTTTTCCGTTTACAATATGAGTGAAATATATCTCTAAATTCTAGTCAAGTTTAGGAGTGTTTTCAACGCCTCTCTCGACTTTTTATTAAAAAATTCATGCTCCAAAAAGAGTTTGAGACCACTAGTTATGACATGTAGATCAAGGGTGTATCTAAATTCAATTAGTCAAGTAGAAGAGTATTGTTAAAACTGTCAATATATAGTTCGAGAACGAAACTAATAACTTACGTTAAGTTCAATATGTCTCGCTATTGAAAATAGTTTTAAGTGTAGGGTCTGCCTTCACACCATTTTCCACAAATTTAACTTCTGAGATTATATTGACTAAACGATTATTATTGTTATTTTATTTTGCTTATATTATAGTAATTGGGCGTGAATGGGTTAAATATATTCCCAAATTATCAAAATGATATATTAATACTCTTCGTTATACTATTGAGACACCATAACTTTTGCCGTCTAAAAAGTGGAGCACTTATATCCTTCACACTAACAAACGGACACATGTCATAATCATGTGCATCTATCCAATATTTTAGTTAAAACTAAAAAAACTCACCCCTCTATTATTTTCGATAGTTCGGAGATATATTTATATTTTGAAATATCATCAAACTTATTTCTGGCTTGACACGATTTCCAAATATTATATTTCAAATATATTGTAGTCCAATTAATAAATATCTTACACAATAAATCTAAGATTTTGTTTGATCATATGGATTAGTTAGTGTATGTTTTACCAGATGATATTTTAATGATATTTGTGCAGTCAGATATTTAAGCAAGATCTCATTCATACAAAAATGCAATCATTCACTAATTAAAAAAATACTAGATTTGCTTGTTGTCGGTTGGCCAAAACATACTTAATTATACTTAACAACATGTTAGTGAGATATATTTTTTTCCCATCAATTCCTTCCACACTATATTAAGAGAAAATAAAAATAAAATTATCATCATCAAGCATCATGCCATCTTATTATAGAGAGTCAAAAATCACATTCCCATAATTAATTACAATATTTATGTTTTAATAGTATCTTTGACCGACCTTACAAAATATACTTATTTAGTTTTAAAAGTAGTTTTCTATTAAAAGTGGTTCATAAAAAAGTACTTTTGGAATATAATTATTTGTGTTTAATTAGATAATTCAAAAATTAATTTTATCAATATAGAGCAATAAGTTGTGTTTGCTAAAATTTCAAAAATGCTTTTGAAAATGTATTTTTTAGCTTCTTAAAAACATATTTTGCTACAATTTAAATCACTAGTACTTTTTTTTCCTAAAAGTTTGAGCAAATAGCTAAATATAAAATAAGCACTTTATTATTATTTTTATTTTAAGAAAAAACAGTTTTGACTTCACAAACTTGACGAAACAAGTTATTACTTGTCATCTTAATTTATATGAAATTATTTTTCAATGAGTTCTAAATTAATAGTAATATTTTCTATATTTAATATAATTTACCGAAGGAAAGTGTACTAAGGACGATGAAGGGAATATTGATAGTAGAGACACACATAAGAAAGTGATGAAAAATGTATTTACATAACCTTTTGATTGAGGGTGATATTCAAAACCTTGATAGTTATAGGGGTATCAAGCTACTAAGCACACTATAAAAGTTCAGGAAATGATAGTCAAAATAAGGGTTAAGAGGGTTATGTCTATCCCAAGAACAAATTCAAATTCATGTTGAGGCGATCGACTACAAAAGTCATTCATCTTGTAAAAAAGAACGATGGAATAATATAGAGATATAAAGAGATACTTACACATGATGTCATTAACCTCGAAAATGCATACGATAGAGTTCTTAAGGAGGTTTTATAGCGATGTTTGGAGACTAAATGCGTACTTGTAACTTACATTAGTACACGTAAAATGGACCCAAGACCCAAGAATAAGGATAGTGGGAGGCGACTCAATACTTTCCAATCATGGTAAGGTTGCATTAGGATATCAATATTTAACCCATTTATTTTGCCTTAGTGATAGATGAACTGAGGTGACATATTCAAATTAAAGGAAGGTGTCGTGGTATATACAATCCGTAGATGACATAATATGCATCAATGAGACACACTATAATTAATAATAAGTTGAAAATTTGGAGACAAACCCTATAATCAAAAGATTTTATATTAAGCGGGACTAAAATATAGTACCTGAAGTGCAAGTCCAACGACACAACAAATGAATCGAAGGTGGAAGTGAAGACGATACACAAGCCATATTCAAGAGAAGAGATTTTAAGTACATTGGTTCTATTATTCAAAGAAACATGGAGAATAATAAGGATGTAACATACATTATTGGAGCAGAGTGAGTGAAATAGAGGCTCATATCTGAGGTACTGAGTGATAAGAACCTGTCATCAAGGCTTAAGGATAAGTTATGCATAGTGATGGTTAGACCTACATTGTTGAATGATGCTTAATATTACCCACACATCAAACGGTGACAGTAAGATAAATGAGGATGACCAAATTAAATGCATGCATAGACATATTAAGAACGATAAGATTAAGAACGAAGTTATATAGGACAATGTACGTATATGAGTGGGCTTCATGGCACATAAAATGAGATTGCAATGGTTGGGGCATATAAAGAGGAGGTGCATAGACGCACCAAGTAAAGATGTGTAATATATTAGCTACAGATTTTGAAAGAGCTAGATATATATACACCAAAGAAGAACGATGGAAGGTGATTAGACATGACATGACACATCTCAACTAGCTTACTGAAGATATGATCCTTTATAGAAAGACCGGTATGAAGGTCGATAATTAAGGTATAAAAATAGTATGTAGCCGAGTGTTGTCATACTTTTATATGGGAGAGATATGGGGTGAGTCTCCTCTTCTCACTTTTTCCTTATCTAGTTGTATTAGTTATTAGTCATGTAGTATCTTATTCTTTAATTTTCACTACTACTTGTTGCTTCATTTTTTTATGACTTATGCGTATATCTTGCTATTTTGTTTTTGTTATTTTTCTTTCAATCATGCTTTGATTAGACTTCTTTTGAGCCAAGAGTCTTTGGATCCAACCTTTTCACCTCCACAAAGGTAATGAAGGTTTGCGTACATACTATCAAAAAGTATCTATGTACATACTATCAAAAAGTATCTATAACTTATTCAAGACTGTAAACTTTTTTTAAAAAAACCTTTATTTTGAAAATTTCATAACAAGTTAAATATCATCATATATTTTAAGGCATGAGAGAACTAGTCATGAGTGTTTTCAAAGACCTTTTTGACACAAATTTTGGGGTGGGCATACCAAATCCGCTCTGAGGCACAAATGAAAGGCGTAGATCCACAAGGAATAAGCTCTATAATTTGGGGCATCAAGGGCTTAAAAGTGTACACTGCGAGCTTAAAATTTAATTTTTATTGTTTAAAAGTATTTTTGTTATAAATCAAGTTTTTTATTATTTGTGCAATGATAATTATACTTTTTGCTATCGTGTTGTAGTGATTTTTCCTAAAATTTATAAATAAATAAAGAAGCTCTCATAGAAAATGACAGTGCCATAAGTATTTTTTTAGATGATTATGCTTCAAATTGATAGAATAGAGATTCTACAATACTAAGTTTTTAAAGCAACTTTATCTATTTTTTGTTATTGCTCTGACACTCTCTTAAGTTTTTTTCTTTTAAATATATAAACAATAATCAGCACAAGTATTAGTCGAGGGTGAAAAGAAATACTCCATAGATATGAAGATGGATGGTGATTTTATTTTAAAGAATATATTGACTATTTTATCATTTTTTATATAATTAACTTTCTCAAATAATAATTATAATATTTTTCTATTTTTTTGACAATTAATTTATGAAAAAATTATTTATTTTACGTAAAATTATAAAATTAAAAATACATAAAATATATATTTCATAGATCAATGAACTTATGCCTCATATTTTGAGACTTACACACTTAGCTCCATTTCACATCGCCTCGTGAGTCGTGATCATCCCCGCCATTTAAAACATTGGTATCATTGTCTTCAAAGACTTCATTATTTTCTCTGCGTAAAGTGATGTAAAGGTGTGTCCTTTTCCCCCCCGTGAACAAAACCATCAATAGTCACCATAAAAAAGAAAGTTGTCCTTCATTTTCTTCTTTTTTATGTAGAAGAAATATTAGTACAAAATAAAACACCATCCAATTATGTCTAACATAGAGCAAAGTAATTCCACCACAAAACTTCCTCTATTTTTAACACCAAAATCCATGAAATTGAAATATTCACCTCATGATTATCATCATCAACAATATTCATCAGGTGTATTAACTCCACCAATTCACACTTGTTTAGCTTCTGTTCCTTTTAAGTGGGAATTACATCCTGGTAAACCTAGACCTTATTGTACTGACATTATTATTTCTACCATTTTTAATGATCAACCTAAATTCTTAGAGCCACCTCCTAGGTTTTACTACTTGGAAAAAATGACCAAAATACCCTCCTCCCCTAAAATAAATAATGTCCTTGAGAGAGGGCAACTTGGTACTCTAGTTCTTTATAAGAATGATGATAATAGTACTAATAATAATGTGCGTAGAAGAGGTTCTTATTGGTGGCAACAATGGTTTGCTAAACGACGTATTAAGAAGGAAATTGGTGTCGGTGGGGGTAATTTGGTCATTTCATCTTCATCATCAGATTGTGGAACTGGCACTGGACTTGAAAGAAATGGTTACTTCTCCGGCATCTCTCACTCTCACATTTGGGTAAGTTTTAGAGTATGCTTTTTATTTACATTTCCGTTTCTTATAGAATGAGTTTTTTTTTAAGTATTTGAAAATGTTAAGGAGTAACTTTTAAGTCAGGTATAATATATAAATATGATACTTAACTTGCGTTAACTAACAATTATGACCTTTAACATTGTGTGTGCTTAAGCAGATATTTAAATTTGTATAAAATTGAATAAATAGACATATTTGTGCTACATGATAATTTTGTGTCTTACGTGTGTTATGCCATGTAGTACACGTGTCTACTAGTTCAATTTTATACAAATTTAGATGTTTATGTGCACATTCAAAGTTAGAGGACATAACTATCCGTTAAAGTCAAGTTAAAGTTCATGTTTAAAAAAAAAATTAAATGTTTTTGTTGTTTATCAGACAATTAAATAAGATATATTAATTATAAATTTGTTTGCTTAACTTACCAAAATACCCTCCTAACGCCACTGTCCACAACTACTAGCAGTTGTCGGTTTGTTAATTCAATCTTATTCACTGATCTTTAACTTTAGACAGTAGCGACAGACAAGATTTTATAGCTAAACAACAAATATCTTATGCTAATTATATTTAGTTATGAATTAGCGATAGATTATAATTTTTTTTAGATATTTTGAATTAGTTAGGGATTACTGACATATTTCGTAGCTATTCATATTTTCTAATTAATTTTTTTTTTCCATTTCCTTTTTGGTGGTTCTTTAAAATTGATTCATGTTTCAAAATATACAGGCTTCCATGTACAAGGGTTTCAAGAATGTCATACCTTGGAAGAGCAAAAAAAAAAAAAAAAGTGCTCATTAAAACTCAAACATGATAGTAATATCTGAAACTCCTTTGTTATATACTATGTTATATATGTAGTAGTAATAATATAATAAAAGCATAAATTATATATGCCCCCTCCTCGCTCTTGAGATGTAATCTACAATATTTAGTTTAAATTAATTGCAACTTAACGTATTAATTACTTTATAATTTTGGTGCTGACTGATTTTCTATTAGCCATCATCGATTATACATTAATTAACAAAGATAATGTGTATATATATATATATTTGAAATTTTTTAGAAGTAGTATGAATTTATAGTAACGACACTACTCGTGTGTTCTATAAAATATATGTTACTAACTATATGTTACTATTAGTAACGATTTGACTTTAAAATGTGACATGAATACTCTGCTAATTAAGTCCCTTCCTCGTAACTTTAACATGATAAATTTCATTTATAGAGTTAACTGTATAGACGATGACATGTTTAGCTAATGCTTAGGAGTTTTATCTCCATCTTGTATATGGCTTAGGTCAAATTGTGAACTTAATTGTATGCAGAGGTTAGGCTCCACCCCCCCCCCCCCTACCCTCTCGATCGCCTTTTGACTTATCAATTTACTACCCTCGTGGGACTTATTAAAAAAAAAAAATCTTCACGTCACATGTTCAAACTATCTCAATCTTCACATCACATGAGTTGTTTGGTTGATCCATAATGTCAGACTCCTGGTTTATTTATTTTGTCTTTTCTTATTTCAAAATATTATATATAATGAGTATTTAAAAATATTATATATAATGAGTATTTAAAATTTGTATCATTTACTCTTAGTCACTTTTATCCTTGTACCACCAAATTTTGGAGTTGCACATATAATTTTCATATTTATGACTTGAGACGCCTTTATAACTTGTAATTGTTTTCTTAAGTATGATTTATTTCATGCGTGTAATTTATGGGATTGAAATTAAAAATTGAATTATGTCACCTATGGATTGGATCATGACATTACTCTTTCTTGAAATCTCCCCCACATGTGTGCTAGTCTGTTTGATAATTCCTTTTATTTTTTTAGAGTCCAGAGTCCAAAGTTGAAAATAGTGGCAGAGTCGGAAAATTCACAAAGGGTGTCTAAGGGCTAAAGTGAATCTACTCTTCTTAAAAAGTGATTTTTTTTGCTACTAGTGAGATTTGAATACTCGAACACTTTAAGTTTGTGTGTAGTGCCTGAAACCACTAGGTTACATCATATTGTTGTGTTAATATGGTATCTAAAATATGTTATTTAGTCGTTTTGTTTATCATTTTACTTGTATATATGATATAATTTTCCAACAAATGGTCTTCAATTAGACACCCTGACATAAGGGTAGCTACGCCACTGATTGAAAAGGTCTTTTTTTTTCCTTCTAAAATGTAAAAAAGGCCACTTATTTTGATAATTAACCAAAATGGACAAATCATTTTGGTTAATTATACTAAATAAATGTTTAATTACAACACAGGATAAAGACCATCCAACAAAATACACTACCTATTGCTCAGTCTCCTATTGTACAAAAATATCCTCTTATCTTATTTATTTATTTTTTAATATATTTTTTATAGAGCGTTTGTTGGTCACTCTAAAATACAAAACCAAATGAATCTCAATTGTTTATGAGTTTGCAATCCACAAAAATCAAAACTGAAGCAAAAATCTTAAGAAATAAAGAACCGCTAAACAATTTATATGACTTATTTTTCTTTTTAATCAATTTAAAAAAGAATGACATATTTCTATATTAAATAGTGATTTAACTTTAAAATGTTCATTTTATCTTTAATGAAATGATTTATAGCCATACAAATTTCTATCAATCATTTTAGACCATAAATTTTAAACGGAAAAGGGTTAAATATGCCCTTGTACTATAGAAAATAGTTTAAATATACCCTTCGTTATACTTTTGGGCCAAATATATCCCTTCCGTTATACTTTGAGCCAAATATACCCTTTATCCGTTATGTGGGTCCTATTCCTAGAATAAACATGGGAAATGTTGAGATCAAGTTTAAAAAATCACATCATTTTTATCCGGTTATACCCAAAATAACTCACTAATATACTTTCTTGCTAAATCCATCTATAAGTCACACAAAATCAAAACGAATTGTTTGTCAAAAAAAAAAATTGTCAACTGATACATAAAAACTCATTTTATAATTATTGTTCCCATTTTTTCTCTAAAATACAGAACATTAATTTTTTTTTGCGTGTTATACTTTCTTGTTGAGTTTATCATCTGAGTTCAATGGTGAAGTTTTTGAAATTTCAATTAAGGTGGTGCTTGAAACTCCATCGATTTGAATTGATGTGCTAAAATTAGAATGCACATTAGGTGGAGAAGTTGAAAATTATTGCTATTGAAGTGATCAAAACTGATTTGAAGAAAACAACTTTTACATTACTCCATTGTTGAGATTTGAAGCTTTGTTGGGGTTGGGCTATGGGTTATTTTTGTTGTTGGCAGGGACATAAATTATTTGGGTCCTTCTAATTAATCTCAAACCCTTTATGTAATTACGTATTTTGGGTATTAACAAGATAAAAATGATCTGGTTTTTTTAAAATTAATCACAATCTTTCACATGTTTATTCTAAGGTTGAGATCCACATATTTAATGGATAAATGGTATATTTGGCCCAAAAGTATAACAAATGGTATGTTATCTTCTGTATTAAGGTTAGCAAAACAAAAACATTAAAATAGATGAAACATACAAAAAAAATAATTCGAGTCCACAGAACCCACTGTGTTTTCTTAAGAAATTTAATCCCCTCAAGTACCCGAGGTTGCAGATTAATTCCTCCTAAGATAAAACGGATTAACCTATTAGAGAAGTAGCGGTACCTCAAACTTTAATAATTTCAGCGAACGCAAGAATAGTAACGAGGGTACACACAGACTCAATCGATCGACAATTTGTTTATGTAAGAAAATGTACGTAGAGAGGAAAAATTTTCAGTGTTGAAAATCGAAAAAAGAGTCTCTACTTATAGCCACTTGCAGCAAGGAACACGTCTGTTCGAAAATGGTGTGAACGCTTCTCTTTAGACATATCGTTCCAGAATGTTGTGTCTTTTGGGAAAAATAACGTCTTTTCGGAAGGAACAGGTCCCTTCAGAACAACGTTACCGTTACACGCGAATTTCAAAGAAATCCCGTTATGCGAAATTAATTATGTTAATTAACTAACATCATGAATTAATTTATAAGAGAAAGGAAATCAATTAATGAGATTGATTAAATAAATTTTGTCGAAAAATATTATCAATCAATCACTTCATTTGCCAAATCCAAATCCAAAACCGAAGCTGAGCAAGCGACGACGACGACTGCGCGAGGGGGGACCTTCTTCTTAACCTTTTAAGAACTAAAGGAAGTGTTTCATAATATAAGGACAATAATTTTCCTTTCTTCTACCAATATGGGAAAATTATTTTTCATTTGCAATTTGCAATGACTTTTCATTTTCCCTCCAAAATTAGTTCCCACATATTTCCATTTTCTCTTTTTATTTCCTATTCACACTTTGCTAAAACCCAACAATCCCCCACATGAATGGGGAATGACTATTGTTAAAACATATGCATGCAAAACTTGTGTGTCTCGTAAATAAGGGTTAATCGCATCTGGATAAGTAGGTTTCTCTTTAAACTTTTCGTAGTGAACATATATCAGATATACTCGGTCAATCGGTAGATTTGACATCTTTGAACCATCGAGCTTTAGTGTAAACCTAGACAACATAAGTCACACAATCAACCCTTGAACTGTTTTTGGTTCTCATTGTTTTGTTCGTTTCAGCCATGAACACGTCTTGGTTAATAAGTGCTTAGTGAACTGGCCTTACCGGATTCTCCTTGAAGCGGCCTACACTTCACACTTACATAGGTGGTTTCTAACTGTGTTATCCTGTAGATACACTATTTGATATACCCTGTATCAAACTTAGAAACCATTAAAAAGTCCTTATGCCTTTATCCTGGTTACTGAACATTGTCTCATCATGAGAATGGATCATAAAATAATTTTTGACAATGTTGAACCGTCATCTATGGCTCTGTTTGATCTCCTTGAATCTAGATCTTGGGATCTCTAGTCTTCTAGGTAGAGTTACCGTCACGATGACTTGTTCTCAGCCATAGTCCCATTCCCGTTGATGATCTCTCAACTCCCTCTCTAGTTAGGCCTTTTGTAAGTGGACCCGACACATTATCCTTTGACTTTACATAGTCAATTGTGATAATTCCACTAGAGAGTAGTTGTCTAACAGAGTTATGCCTTCGTCGTATGTGACGAGACTTCCCATTATACATAACACTTCCAGCCCTTCCTATTGCAACTTGACTATCACAATGTATGTATATAGGGGCCATTGGTTTGGGCCAAAACGAAATATCTTCTAAGAAATTTTGGAGCCAATCAACTTCTTCATCTGCCTTGTCTAAGGCGATGAATTCAGACTCTATACATGTTTGTTTGGATGATTTCCAAGATATTGCTCCTCCACCAATAGTGAAAACATATCCACTCATGGATTTCGTTTCAGTTGACCCAGTAATCCAATTTGCATTATTATATCCTTAAAAAACTACTGGATATTTGTTGTAATATAAAACATAGTTTTGAGTGTCATCTAAGTACCCCAAAACTCTCTTCATTGCCATCCAATGATTTTGATTGGGATTACTTGTGTATCGACTCAATTTACTTATAGCGCAGGCTATGTCTGATCGTGTACAATTCATGACATACATCAAACTTTCCAACACTATGACATAATCCAATTGAGACTGATTTTCACCTATATTCTTAGCAAGATTAAAGTTCACATCAATTGGCGTTTTTTCCCTTTTGAAATTTAAATACTTGAACTTTTCAAGTACCTTTTGAATATAATGAGATTGAGACAATGCTAGACCGTTAGGAGTTTTGTGAATCTTAATTCCAATATCAAATCGGCAACTCCTAGATCTTTCATATCAAACTTGCTAGTGAGCACATTACATTAGCAATGTCCTTGCTCATTATCATCATGTCGTCCACATATAGGCATACAATGACCTCCTAATTCGGAGTGTCTTTAATGTAGACACATTTATCACATTCATTGATTTTAAATTCATTTGATAACATGGTTTGATCAAATTTTGCATGCCATTATTTCGGTGCTTGTTTTAGTCCATAAAGTGACTTAACAAGTTTGCATACTTTCTTTTCTTTACCGAGAACTACGAAGCCCTCAGGCTGTTCCATGTAAATCTCTTCCTCTAGCTCTCCATTTTAAGAAGGTGGTTTTCACATCCATTTGATGGATTTCAAGATCGTATACTGCAACTAGGGCAATTAACATCCGAATTGATGTAATCCTAGTCACTGGCGAGTATGTGTCAAAATAATCAAGACCTTCTTTCTGTCTAAAGTCTTTGACAACAAGTCTTACTTTATATTTATCAATAGTTCCATTATCTTTCATTTTCCTTTTGAAGATCCATTTTGAACCAAGGGTTTGTTCCTTGGCGGAAGATCAACTAACTCCCAGGTATGATTGCTTAAGATTGATTCAATCTCACTATTGACAGCCTCCTTCCTAGAGGTTGTGTCGCTAGACAACATAGCTTCCTTGAATGTTTGAGGCTCACTTTCAAAAAGGAATGTTACAAAATCAGATCCAAATGAAGTAGCTGTCCTTTGATGTTTACTGCACCTTGGACTCTCTTCATTAAGTTCATTCTCTTTTGGTTCTTCTCGAGGTCGTTTAGACCCCTCACTAGATGACTCAAGTCTAATTTTATACGGATAGATATGTTCAAAGAATTCAGTATTATCTGATTCCATTACCGTATTGTCATGAATATTCGAATGTTCAGACTTATAAAT
>NW_006239306.1:250293-256620 GCF_000226075.1 Solanum tuberosum | reverse complement strand
AATAAAAGTTATGAAATACTTTTTTCCACCACGTGTTGGTGTTGACTTCATGTCACAAATGTCAGTGTGAATCAGTTCTAAGGGATATGAATTCCTTGCAACAGATTTATAAGGATGCTTAGCATACTTAGATTCAACGCAAACTTGACATTTTGATTTATTGCACTCAAATTTAGGCAAAACATTTAAGTTAATCAGTTTTCGCATGGTTTTGTTATTAATGTGTCCCAAACGTTCATGCCATAAATATTTAGAATCAAGCAAGTAAGAAGAAACAAAATCTTTATTCATATGAACTGCAATTACATTGAGTTTGAAGAGGCCCTCAGTGAGGTAACCTTTTCTTACATATATCCCATTCTTATTTACTACAATTTTATTAGAAACAAATACACATTTGAATCCATTCTTGGTAAGAACTGGTATAGAAACTAAGTTCTTTCGCAATTCTGGAACATACAAGACCCTGTTCAAAGTCACCACCTTGCCCGATGTCATCTTCAAATGGACCTTGCCAATTCCTTCAACCTTTGCAACAGTAGAGTTCGCCATAAATAACTTCTCGTCTGCTGGTGCTGGAGTATATGATGCAAATAATTCTTTGTTGGCACAAACATGGCATGAGGCACCAGAATCTATCCACCATTCTCTTGGATTTCCAACCAAGTTACATTCTGAAAGCATTGCACATAGATCGTCCATCCCTTCTTTGGATTCAGTCAAATTTACTTGATCCTTTTTCTTATCCTTCTTGGGAACCCGACATTCAGTAGCCCTATGACCCCGTTTGCCACAATTGAAGCAGTTTCCATTGAATTACTTCTTAGGAGGATTGCTCTTTGGACCAGATGTTTTCCTTCTTTTCTTTGATTTTGTGGGATTTTCTTCAACAATATTAACTCCAGATATTGCTGAATTACCACGCGACCACTTTTCGGCGGCAGTTGTTATCCTCTTCGATTCTCAGCCTTACCATGAGATCTTCAACATTCATCCCATTGCGTTTATGTTTCAAGTAGTTTTTGAAGTCCTTCCACAATTGAGGTAACTTCTCAATAATGGCCGCCACTTGAAAAACATCATTCACAATCAATCCTACATTAAAGATTATGTGAGTATTAAGAATAGACTTAACATATTTAACATAGGCATTAAATAAATTTATTCCTTCAGCAATGAGATCATGGTTTATGACCTGCAATTCTTGAACTTGGGTGACGACGGTCTTACTGTCTATTATCTTATAGTCCAAAAACTTTGCCACAATGAACTTCTTCATTTCGACATCCTTTGTTTTGTACTTCTTTCTAAAGCATCTCAGAGTTCTTTTGAGGTCTTGACACTACTATACACATTGTACAGATCATCTTGCAGGCCACTCAGAATATAATTTTTACACAAAAAATTTGAATGTGTCCATGCTTCTGTCACTAAGAATCGTTCTTTGGCCAGAGTTTCATCCAACATAACAGGAACATTCTCATTAATGAACCTCTGCAGACTCAACGTAGTCAAATAGAAGAACATCTTCTGCTGCCATCTTTTGAAGTCGACTCCAGAAAACTTTGCAGGTTTCTCAGCCGGTGCAAGGGCAGCAGTTGAACGATTGTGTGCAACCGATGTTGTTGCAACACTCACTGATGTTGTTGCAGCACTCACTGTTCCAACATTTACTTGACTTGAATTTGTCATTTTTTCTGTCACAAATGGCAGACAATTTTAGTATGTGAAATACTAACAGTAAAGAATAAATCCTTACACAGCCTGTTTTTTTGATTTAACGATAAAGTTTTTATATTCTTTTAATCGTTAATCGAATGAATTTTAAAAATTCAAACAGAGTAGAAAATCATAAATGTTTTAATCTCCAGAAACCTCAAATACAAAAACTACTAAATTTCTTAAGCTTATTATCTCTTGTATTAAGGTTAGCAAAACAGAGACATAAAAATAGATGAAACAGACAGAAATAATAATCCGAGTCCACAGAACCCACTGTGTTTCCTTAAGAAATTTAATCCCCTCAAGTATCCGAGGTTGTAGATTAATTCCTCCCAAGATAAAACGGATTAACCTATTAGAGAAGTAGCGATATCTCAAACTTTAATAATTTCAGCGAACGCAAGAACAGTAACGAGAGCACACACAGACTCAATCGATCGACAATTTGTTTATGTAAGAAAATGTATGCAGAGAGGAAAAATTTTCAGTGTTGAAAACCGAAAAAAAAGTCTTTATTTATAGCCACTTGCATCAAGGAACGCGTCTGTTCGACAATGGTGTGAACGCCTCTGTTCAGACATGTCGTTCCAGAATGTTGTGTCTTTTGGGAAAAATAACATCTTTTCGGAAGGAACAAGTCCCTTCAGAACGATGTTATCGTTACACGTGAATTTCAAATAAATCCCGTTACGCGAAATTAATTCTGTTAATTAACTAACATCCTGAATTAATTTATAAGAGAAAGGAAATCAATTAATGAGATTGATTAAATAAATTTTGTCCAAAAATATTATCAATCAATCACTTGCCAAATCCGAAGCCGAGTGACCGACGACGATGACATCGCGAGGGGATACCTTCTTCTTAACCCTTTAAGAACTAAAGAAATGTTTCCTAATATAAGGACAACAATTTTCCTTCTTCTACCAATATGGGAGAAATGACTTTTCATTTGCAATTTGCAATGACTTTTCATTTTCCCTCCAAAATTGGTTCCCTCACATTTCCATTTTCTCTTCTTATTTTCTATTCACACCTTGCTAAAACCCAACAGGGTATATATAAACCATTTCTTATAGTACAGGGGGTATATTTGACCCTTTTTCAAATTTTAAAAGTCTTATTTTTTTCCTAAATTTTATATCGGATCAAACTACTTCATATAAAATGGAGCGGAAAATATTTTCTCTTATCAATTACATCAAATGACTCTTTAGAGTTAAAATCACCAAAAAGGACAAGAAAAGAAGGTAGGTAAGGTTTTTAGATGCATTGAGTATTAGCTAGTTAACAAAGAAGGTCCCATTAGAGCTATACTTCTAGTAAGCTCTATAAAAGAACAAATTAATCAAATTTGCATGGTTGATGACAGCTAGGATTAAAAAAAAACAATCCATAATCATTGTTTCTACCAAATCAATTTACTATTACATGATCTCTTTGATATTCACTCATTGCTATCAATGGTTAATTAGCATGTACACTCTCACCTCAATAATCTCTTTTTAACTCTGTTTATCAAGATTATGACATATGAGAAGAAATTACTTAATATTTTTTATGTCCATTAAAATTTAAACCTAAAATATATCAAGATTCTCTACCTACCCCGAGACACCACTCAGTCCTATGAGCATATCGCCCCAATAATAAAAAATTAAAATAACGTAGCTTGGTATAAATATCAAGAATACACAAGTTTTTCAAGATTAAGTATGAGATTAAATTTATATTTTATTTGATTGGAAATACCTTCAACTCAAAAAAATGTATAAATTTAACTTTAACTTATTTTTGCATATCTCACCCAATCTCATCAAACTTAATATTATTTTATCCATTTCATAAATAATATTACAAAGTAATTTAAAAATTATAATCCCAAAATAACTTTATCTGTGAACTAAACGATCCCAAAAGTTTCTTGTTACTGCATATAATTACATTTTCCTCCTGACTGACTAGTGCTTATCACGAGTATACCTGACTCATTAGAAACAGTCACCAACAATTCAAAATTATAAACTTTGAGTTAGGAATGAAGGAAATAATAGACTAGAAGAAATTCAACAAAATAAAATGTTTTGAATGGTGGGTGGCTTGTAGTAATTTAATTGACATTATTCTTGGGGAAAGAGCTAGTACCAAGGACCAACAAATGAGCTGTTACAATGCACCTAAATGGAATGTGAATAATGTTGTATAGTTACGTGTATAAGAATAATGCTGAATATAATAACATGTCTAAGTGTTGTGACATGTTACGATGTTTAGTATTTATATATACACACATCCAACAACTCAAAAACATAAGGCTGGTACAACCAACTCTGAGTTTTTGGCAGGTAACATGACTATACATATTCCTTTACTTTCTCATGGAGGAGACTCATATTTGCATTCACTTCTTTGGGAAAGCCTCTTGCTCAAATGAGTATTCCAACAAATGTCTAATTGACATACTTTGAGATACTCATTTGGGCAAGAAGTTTTACCAGGAAGTTTGTACTTAGGTATATATATTGAGAGAAATTTTGAATTTCCTGTTTCTTGTAGTCGGGGGTGGATCTAGGAAAGAGCGAGGGAGTCGAACTCTTAGGTAAAAAAATATATTATATTTATTAGGTACTTTTTTTTAGTGTATATATATTGAGAGAAATTTTGAATCTTTGAATATGAGTCTGGAGATTGACTTAGTGGTTTAGAAAATGAAAATTCACCTTGAAGTTTCAAGTTTTAATCCTAGGCATTACATTTTTATTTTTCGAACATTCTTAATGAAAAATTCTGAATCTACCACTGCTCATAGTTGTGATATCAGATCAATACCATGATGCTAGAATTTTGATCATATGTTCATATTCATAATAATAATAAGTAATAACATCCTCCAGAAAAAAAGTTAATAACATCCTCCATGAAACAAACATTTAGGGTGTATTTGGTACGGAGGAAAATATTTTTTGATGAAAAATGTTTTCTTCAAAAAATAGGCTCTATCATGTCTTGTTCTCTAATTATAATTTATATGGCATTAGTATGTTCAATTTATCTTTATTGTGCTGTAATTTACCTGTTTGAGCTTGAACTTTTTGTATCTCTGTTAATCAACATGTGTTGAGAATGTGGTTTTTTCTGATAATAAATAAAATGTACTTGTTAAATTAATTTTGAAGTTCAAAGGTATGAAAATTGTGTGTGTAAATAACTAATTCTTCTTTGGAAATAATAGCAAACTATTAAATAATTGATTTTCCAAAAATTAATCAACATGTGTTGAGTAGTGTTTTCTAATTGTTGATCATGATATACTTTCCATGTGGCTGGCATGTTCATTAGTGCTAAAGATGTTAAATTACATGTTGTTACAAATTTAAAGGGTGCTGGATGGAAGGTCCATGTTTTGATGAATGATAAAAGGAAAATTACGTGGTTAAGCAAATATATATTAGTTAATTAGTCATCATAAGTATATAGATTTAGTTAATTACCACTCGCGACAATATTTAGTGATAATTACATGGGCTGAGGTTTCAAGTTTGTATAATTTGCACGTTTGTATAATTCAAAATTTATATAATATAATTTGTATAACGTTTGTATAATGTAATTTTGTATAATATAATTTGTATGAAGTTCAGATGTTTATGTTTGTATAAATTCGTTATTTCGAATTTATACAAAAATAGTTCAATTATACAAACATACCCGCAAATTATACAAACGAGACACCTTAAACTGTAGCTACAGTCTGATCGAGGTTCACTACAAAGCAGATATAAATGGACCACAATAGTAAGTTGATGTGCTAAGTTGTTACACTTTATTTCTCTTTTTTTTTTTTTTTCCTATCCGGTGTTTGAAGAGCTCATATTGAAGTCTCGACTATATTCGAATTGCGCAGTGCAGGATTCATTCGGAGGTGGCGCTCTCAACAAGATTTTCTCCATATCCAAAGCTTGAACACGAGATCTCTAGTTAAAGGTGAGACACTCCCGCCAATGCACCACAACTCATGTTGGTACACTTTATTTTTCTTATTTGTGTTTAAGCACTAGTGTGTAAAACCTGTAAATTTCAGATAGTAGATTGTATAGTCTTTGAAAGGATTACCGTTTGAGTACTCTGTTAGTTGAGTACTTGAGTTAGTCGCTAGATTATAGAGTTGTCAGCTGAGTTCGATTTTTAAAGTTAGTGAAGTTATAAAAAATAATTTTACCTCATACCATTTAACTTTTCACTCCCTAATTTAAAAAAAAATAATATTTTCCCGTTTGTTATACATATATTTTTAGAATTCTTTTTCTATTTGCATACCATATATAACATAAATAAAATTTTATTTTAAAAAAATTCTCACGGCAAGTACAAAATTCTTTCTTAATAATATATTTATATATCTGACACAAAATGAGAAAACAAGACTAGAAGCAAAAGGTTAGGTAGAGTGAGGTAGGAATTTCTTTTAAAAAATAATATCTTATTTATTTTTTTGGATGAGGGAGGAATGAAGTAAGTATTTTTTCAAAAAAATTATTATAAAGTAATATTAAAAAATTATTTTTTTAAAAAAAAATTGGGTGTGTTTGGGGAGGGGGGGGGGGT
>NW_006239306.1:240799-249561 GCF_000226075.1 Solanum tuberosum | reverse complement strand
GGGGGGGGGGGGGGGGGGTGATGGGGATACAGTGCGAGGAGGTGGTGGAGTGTGAAAAATGTTTTAAGCTTTTTAAAAATAAAATAAATGAATATATATTTGGAATATTGATACTTTAATGTCTAATTTTTAACTAATGCTCCCTCTGTCTCAATTTATGTGACATATTCATTTTTCGAGATTCAAATAGTTTATGTTTGATCGGGAATTTGCACATAAAATCTTCAATTTTAACTACGTGAAAAGTACTATAAGTCATAATAATTGACAATTCAAATTATTTAAAAGGTATATATAAAAATTATGATCAAGATATAGTTGTTTGAATCTTGAAATTCGAAATGTGTCACATAAATTGGAACGGAGGGTGTCACGACCCAAAAGCCAAAGTCATGATGGTACACACCCCGAGAACCCCAAAAATGGTGTGTAAGCCAAAAGAAATAACACATATGAGACTCCCAAAGGGAAGTCAAGCCACAAACAATAGAAAACAACAAAGAAATTCTCAAAACCTGATGTTAGCATAAGTATATAAGACATCTAATATATTTCTAGAATCTGAAATACATCTCAAGTCTTTGAAAGGAAAGTTTAAGACTTTAAATGATAAATAGAGACCTATGGCGATCTGGAAAGTAGGATCTCACACAACTCCGAAAGAGAGAAATCTGATGGATCCAATCAATTGCAACGAGGATCACCCTGACTACCTACTGCATCAAAAGGTTGACAAAAGTAGGGGGTGAGTACAATCCACACGTACTCAGTAAGTTAGACTGACTAAATATAAGCAACTAAACAAACTTAAGAAATAAACTATGAAATGCTTCCACCTACAGGCAGAAAAGTCTTATTCCGACATCGATGTCGCCAATTTATATAGAACGACACGAATAATGTATAGGCACATGAGTACATGTATCATTTAAATCGACACATAAACAAATTACACAACACAATAAAGTTGGTCAATGTGATGTAATAAGATGATGAAATAATGTGGTGATACGAAGGTCGTTGCACAACATGTCATATACAATTTGCCGAGCAATTAGCTTCCAAACAAGGACCCATGGGAACTTGCAGTCCATACATCGATCTCATAATCTCAATATCTCATCATCTTGCCACCTAGCTCGTGGTTAATGATATAAGTAAGGTGTCCAATTTTCTTTTTCAAAAAGATAGTATTCCTCCACTTTCTTGTATTTCCATGAACAATGATATGTTGCATGATGATGACTGCATCACAACATATATAACACAAGGCATAATCATTTCATCAAGAGTTTTCAAATAGTATCAAGTTCTCAAACTCAACAAGCTATGAAACATATTCTCAAATGATAGGGATAGTGGAGGAAATAATTTGAATTCAACTTTTATCACTTAGAAAGCATTATTTCTTTCATTTTAAGATGTTCAAAAGTTGACTCAAGCCCCTAACTCAGGCATCTCAATGTCAAATATAAAGATAGGTCACACAACCCTTCACTCAGGCAATTACTCGAATATCACAAAATTTCCGCAACAATTACAAATATCACACAAGCCTCCACACATGCTAAGCATCCCAATTAGACATCATATGAACTAAACAAGGAGGTCAACATATATCAACTTCTAAGACTTATGCTACTACTTATTTCGCAGTTGACTTCCTAAGAAAGGTTAATTATTCATCTCAATGTAATATAGGGATAGCCAAACCTACCTCAATATTGAAACATCACTCGAACAATCCTATCGGAAAACTTCATCAACCACACAATCACCGAAACGATCCTTAGCTATCAAGAGTGGAAAGAGTTCATCAAAAAGACTCCAATGATACCCATATTGATATGATTTGAAATCGGAGATAAATTAATCAAAATATCACTTTAGAAATTGAAAAGCTGGAATTAGATTTTTAGCTGAAAATCAAGTTCTACAAGTAAAGAGGGATTCATGGTTGAAAACCCCATTAAAATCGGTCAAGAAACAAGCTCCAAATAAAAAATAATATCCATTTTCCAACTTAGGGGAAAACCCCCCAAAACCCACATTGAAATCAATATTTAAAAGGTGTTTTGATTGCTTAAAATTAAAGAAAATGAAAAGGAGTTGGTAGAGGAACTTACCCACACGAATTTCACTAAGAAAAAGTTTTAAGAATTGCCTCTCCTCACCTCAAATCGAGAGAAAATGGGAAGAATCCTGAAATTGGCCGGCAAAAATGGGTCTCAGAGTTGCAAAAGTGACACCATGTTCACAAAAGCGAACCCCAAATAAATTTTTGACCTTCGCTTTTGCGAATCAGCCTTCGCTTTTGTGAAATACCACTTGACCTTTCACGAAAGCGAATCAGTCTCACAAACGCGAACCTCGCGAAAGCGAAACTCCCTTCACAATCGCGAGGTTAGTAGATTCCAAAAAAACAACCCACTTTCAAGTCATCAAATGGACCCTCGGAATTTGTTCAAAGTTCGATAAAAGTAAATTGGACATGTTACCCCACTAAACTCGACATTCCAGACTCAATGAAATCTTTGACTTTTCGAAAAGAGGTCAAATGATGGAATTACCCTCACGGAGCACTCTTAAGTCTTAAAACTCAATTTCTCACCCAAACGCTCAAAACTCAGACCAAGGTCTCGAAAACTTTACAAACTATCTAACTGGCTCAAATTCGACTTTCCGGAAGCGCTAGAACTGACGGAATTTCCATCCGCTGCTCAGAACTCAAAATGTTGACCAAAGTCAATCTTATCAATAATTCTTAACTCAAGAGGGGTCAAATCACCAAAAACTCACCCGATCTCATTTGGGACCACACCAATCATTTCCAAAACACAAACTAAGCATGAAAATGCTAAGGGGAAGAGCAAAATGGTCGTTCCACATTTAAATTCAAATACAGAAGAAAGGGAACATTACAAAGGTAGTAGTAATAATCTTTTAAATTTATTTCAAGATGAAATGTTTTGTTAATGTGGAGTATGATCATATGATAATTTTTTAAAAATAAAAGAGAGAATGTAGGAGCGAGAATGTAATAAAAAAGAGAGATGTATTTCTTAAAATAATGAGTGATTGTTTAGATATATAAAACTCACACTCCCAATAGTTCAAATATAAAACTAAAATAGAAACAATAATTTAAGTATTTTTTTTACATTTCACTCTTTAATTTATTAAAAGGAAAAAATAAAGGTTCTTGGAAGTGTCTTCATCACCTATTCACTCATTTCTATCACGCACTGATTGGTCCCATTTCATTTTTCTTGTCTGTTTAAAGCAATTACTACAACGCAGGGGTAGCGACCGGTTTTTTATCCGATATCCGTATTAGAATTCGATTAATTTAGATTTACGTCATATTGTATTTTTTTGCTTTTGATAACATTGCTTAATACCTATGGCTGGTGGGAGATGACAAATATTTCGTAAAATTAATTAGTCGAGATGTACGAAAGTTGATCCAGACACCATGATCATAAAAAAAGGTAAATGATATTGCAAATTGTGAGTAGAAACAAAAGCAAAATAGTGGTAAGTTGATATGGTTGGCATAAAACTCTTGATGTCTTTTTTCATAATAAGATGGTAAAGAATGCTTTAGACAATAGTAAAGGGAAACATTGAAAAGGCCATATTGACATTGATATTGTGTGATACTTGTTAATGAAGTGATTACATATATTTTTTAACATAAAGAAGAAAAAGGAGAAACAAAAGATAGAACATTTGGATCAAGTTGCCAAAAGTGACAAAAGGATGTGAACATGCAAACAATTGAGTGTTTCTAAGGATTGAACATAATCTTCCTAACTAGTAAGGAAATGTTGTTGCCAAAAAGTTTCAAATATCATTAACAATACAAAAAAAAAAGGTGATTTAGTGTTTGCCAAGTAAAATAGCCTTTTAAATACCTAATTAATATGTCTTTCTCGATATAAGATCAACAACTTTATTATAAAGCTACAAACTAGGAGTAAAGAAACTTAGAAGGCGGAAGAAATTGACGACACTTTAAATTTGTCAGTAAATTTTATTATAGGCATAACTGTTAATTAGTGCTATATACATGTAGTACTTTATCTTTTATATATTCTCTCATTCATATATTAATTGATTTTTAAGGTTGACCCTCATTAAAAACTGATTTTCATAGTATTAATTAAAAGGTTATTTGATTAAATTATCTTTTTATATACTAAAAAGTATTAAAAGACCTTTTAGAACTATGTTCAAATCATTATTAGATAAGGGTAAGTCGGACAAAAATTAATATATTCTTTGTTTTCCATAAATTAATGAGAAATTTCACAAGACACAACATGCAACGATACTTTCAATAATTACATATTATCGTCTTAGTTTAAAGTTGAATACGATGTATTTGTCTTTGTTTTTCACAATTTGAATTTTAAGTTCTATACTTGTATCTAATACATAAATACATATGTCTATGTGTATGCTGTATTCTTTTTATACTGATGTGTATCTATTTATACAGGATTTAGAGAGTTATAAACTAAGCTAAAACTGTGATGTTTTGATAATTTTTATTTTTTTTTAATGACAGGGAAATCCATAGTCACTACCCTTTGGGTGCGCACAGGTAAAACCCCCACTCCTATGCAATAGCTCGCAAACCACATAGGAGAGGTAACCCGCACTAGGCAAGCCTGATGCGATGAGCTCGATCTAGAAGACAAACCCCTTGCTTTCGTTGGCAAGGGGTTTCAAACTTGAGACCTCCAACATGAAAATCCCAAGATCAGATTAACCAAGGTAACTAACATATGCAAGACTCAAATATATGATACATGTCTCAAATAAAAATTGATAGTGATTATGACAAAAAAATACTGAGAATCAAATCCTTAACATGTCTACTACAAAAAAATGTTATCAAAAGTATCTATACACAAATAAAGCTTCTCACTGATATTATTAAAGACATTCACACATAGAGAGAAGAGAGCATACAAAGAGGTGAATATTCAATGTGTTTTGTTTATCGAGTTGCAACCTATAATTATAACTCAAATTTGATTATCGAGTTGTAACCTAAAATTATAACTCAAATTTAATACTTCCTCTGTCCCGAATTATTTGTCCAGATTTCCTTTTTTAGTTGTCCCTAATTACTCGTCCATTTTGACAAATTCAGAAAAGACAATATTTTTTTACCTATTATACCCTCAATTAATTACTTTGAAAAAGATAGAACTTCTTGAAAATCTTAATTTTTAATTCATCCACTTCATAATTAATAGGGGTAAAATGGTAAATTCACTATGTAATTATTGTTTTATTTATAAGGAACCAATACACAACTATCTAATGGAAATCCAAATTTAAGGCCCTTAGTCTCTCTTAATAGGTGTGTCAATTCAAAAATAGACAAGTAATTAGGACGGAGGGAGTAATAATTTGGAAGAAAAATCTTACAAAGTAGGCCAACATTTTTCAATATTCCAGAGAAGTTTTTCCACATAATTTAAGAATACACTATACATATTATATTATATTATATTATTTATTATATTATTAAATTATAAATAAGAGAAAGGAGAAGTAAAAATGAAATGACAAAAGAAGATTTAAGAATCAGAAGACCCCCATCATATGGTCAAAAAGTAGAAAGCCACCATAGGGCATCCATTCATAATTCCACTCACAAGGCTTAAAATAAGATTATTGATGAAATTTCACACCCAAAAATAACAATAAAGTATAGTGATTTCACAAGGTGTAGTCAAAAAGTAAACCAACCCCATAAAAGCCAACTCACAAACAACTCAAAAACATTCTTTCTTCCTTTAAACTAAGGACAAAGCAGGTGATCTTTTTTTGTTCTTGAGAAGACATCATCTTATATTGCTTTTCTTCTCTCACTTTTTATGGATACTACTACTCAATGGACACAGGTTGGTACAAAATTATGTTCATTAAATTACTTGTGGATATATGAATTCTTTGCTCAACAACTCTTTTTTTCTTGTTAGATAATTTTATCTTCTTGAAATGATGTTCAAAAATTGAATTTTTATTTTCAATCTATGTTCATATTATTTACACATGAAAATGGCGCTAGCTTCCTAAATAGGATTTTCTATGAGGTAGAGGCTGGATCAATAAAAGAAAGATAAGGAAAGTGTACAAGATTCCAAAATAGTGCACTTTTTTCTTAGTTCCCCCTTTATTACACACATGATATGATTAGGAGATAAAGCTTAGGGAAAAAGTTGTTCTTAGTAATTATTATTTTTCCACTTTTTTAGTTTCCTTTAGTTTAATTTCAAAGGTGAAATTAAAGTAGTTATAATCCATCTTTTTGTTTCACTTTTTGTGTGAATTGTGTAATTTTCAGGATATTGGACTTGTAACATCCAATATGGCTACACAAATAGCTCCACCTAATGTTACATGTTCAAGAACATCTTCTACAATGGAGAAAAAAGTCAGGCCACAAAAAGATCAAGTTGTAAATTGTCCAAGGTGCAATTCAACAAATACCAAGTTTTGTTACTACAACAACTATAGTCTTACTCAACCAAGATACTTTTGCAAGACTTGTAGAAGGTATGATTCATGAAGTCTGTGATCGTCTCACTTAAAAACTTAAATTGTTAGAGATATACTTTTTTTTTGTTACTACTAAATTGTAGTAGTTGGAGCGCTTACTTGCTACCTAGTAGTAATGGGGCCGGTTCAATTGAAAATCTTTGTCAAAAAATTTTACTGTGTAAAAATAAGATAAAAATAATTCATTTTGTTATTATTGAATTCCCTTGACAGAGGGGAAGATTCTAGTTTAGCGGTAAAGATGGTTCAAAAGTTACTTTTAAGTGTGACATTATAGTTTATTTTTCTTTTTTCCTAAATTCAAATTTCTGAGTTCGTCACTGAGTTATATCTCATCAACAGGTATTGGACAGAAGGTGGTACACTAAGAAATGTTCCAGTTGGAGGTGGTTCAAGGAAGAATAGTAGATGTTCAATATTATCATCATCTTCTCAAAAGCTTCTTGATCTAAACCCTAATCCAAGTCTTAGTTCTCTTCAAAACCCTAATTACAATCTTAATCTTGGAAGTAACCAAGATCTTAATCTAGGGTTTCCATCTATTAACATACATGATCATAATAATTACTTTCGTGGCATGCCTCAATTTCTTGAATTTCCTAAAATGGACAAGGGCAATAATGGAATCGATCATTTTTCAACTTCAACTTCAAATACTACTCCAGTTTCAGCTCTTGATCTTCTTCGAACGGGGATTGCTTCAAGAGGTTTAAGTGCATTTATATCTTCATCATCACCAGCAACACCAGATTTAAACGCGTTGTACACATCAAGTGAAGTTCAAGAAAATGGTGCAAAAATGATGTTCCCATTTGGATGTTTGAATAATCATAATAATAGTGAGAGTAAAGGGCAAGAGAATTCATCAAGTGTTGGATATTGGAATGATGGAATGTTAGGTGGAGGAGGAACATGGTGAATAAGGAATTGAAAGAAAATATTGTGCAAAAATCTCACTTTGTAATTGTTTTTTTTTTGGATGTTGTTATATTGTTTTTTTATCATTGGACATGCTTTGATCATTAATTTGTTTGGAACTAGATAGAAGATAGATCTAGTTTCCTTGTTATTCACTTTACTCTTTGATAAGTGTTTCTAATGTTTGGATCATAACAACTTTTTTCTTGTTTGTTCTATATACTCTCAACTATGTAAATATCATTTTTTCCCTTTCTTTCTGATCGGTTAAGTTTTTAGATGAGATGTTAATACAATTTCAATAATATGGTATCCAAGCAAGGAGAACTCCTGAGTTGGAATCTCAGGAAGGCGTATTGAAGACATAATTACGTAAATAAAATATGCTCTTTCTAATAGATTATATAAATTTTAAATGAGATGGTCACAGTCCAACTTTATAGGCTATTGCCTCGCATATGTTTCATTTTACCATTTCTTGGTAAGTGGCACAAAAATAACAATAATGATATATTCAATGCAATTTTATAAGTGAAGCATGAAGATGTGGTAAAGTATACACCGATCTTACTCTAATCTTGAGTGATTAAAAAATTATTTATGATAGACCTTAACTCAAGGAAAAACATTTCAAAATCAAGTAGAAAAAGGAAATTTGCAAAAGTAAAAAAGCCATAACAAAGTGAAACTACTACATACATAAATCATGACAAAACATTCTGAAACAAGGAACAATAATTACAAAATTTATAAGCAGCATATAGTTTTATATATTATAAGATGGATAAATATTTTTTTTTGACATAATAGATTAAGCGTGAAGAAAAAGAAAACAGATCAAAGTCATTTCTTTTTATAATAAATTAAAAAAATAAAATGGTTGGCATTATTGTTTTGATCTGTCACCTTTTTTTTTCCATCTCGTGCTTGTAATCAGTTTGTGAGGTGGACTACACGAGTCATTCTTCTATAAAGGGGCATATATACACCTTATTTTTATGATTTAAAGGAGATATACTTTTTGATATATATATATATATATATATATATATATATATATATATATATATATATATATATATATATATATATATATATATATATATATATATATATATATATATATATATATATATATATATATATATATATATATATATATATATATATATATATATATATATATATATATATATATATATATATATATATATATATATATATATATATATATATATATATATATATATCAAAAAGTATAT
>NW_006239306.1:233662-240465 GCF_000226075.1 Solanum tuberosum | reverse complement strand
AGTTCTATGCGATTGACACAGAAGCATCTCATCAATTGATTTTCCCTGCAACAAAAAAAATCATCTCATAAGCTATTGACACAAAATTAAAATTTTTATTTTATATCAGAGATCAAAATCTTAAACATCAATCAAACAACATAAACTATATGATAAGTAAGAAGTAAGAAACAAAATAAAAAATAACTTAAAAGAACATACACATGAATGGAGCACCGGAAAGGACAATGTTCCTATGCTCTCTATCAAACTCATAAAACAAAATGTAACGAACAAGAAGATATACATATGTGAAATGAAAAGACAAGGATCATAGTGGAGAATGTAAAGAGACAAGAGTTTCTTTAGAAGATTATTAATGAATAATTGTCTTTTTAATGTATCTATTTTATGTAAGAATATATATTTTAAGTACAATATAATATGTGATATGATTACTATTTAATATTTTATAACATTTTTATTTAATATAGGGGCAAAATGGTAATCCAACATTGTATTTGATGCTTCCCACTTTTAATAATATATGATATGATATGATATGATAATAATATATATATATATTTATTTCATATGGATAAAGCAATTTCAGAAATGAAACAAGTATATCTGCATACTAGTCATAGCTATGATGCTATAATATTTTCAATACTATATATATATATATATATATATATATATATTGATAATGTAGTAAATGATATACATTTATCTTTTTCATTAACAGATTTATATTTATTGAAAATTCTTGAAAACTAATTTAAGTTCAAAAATGTTATGACTTAAAAAAAAAGAACTCACCTGTTTTTTTTTGTGATGCTGGATGTTATTGTTCATTTGGGTTTGGTCTAGAGAGGTAAAGAAAAATAGGTGAGGTAATTTTTCAAAATAATGTGGCATTTTGGGATTAAAAATCAATTTTAGAATTTTTTTTAAAAAAATTGTAGAAAATATAGATTTGTTAATGAAAATGGTAAATATACATCATTTTGTTATATATATATACACACATTAAATTTTCAACAAAAACTATATCAGCTTTAAAATTACAAAATTAAATAATACTTACTATTTATCCCTTTTCCCTAATTATAATTATAAAGGCAATACTGCTTTTGTTTGGAATAATTCGACAAGTAATACATGATTCTAGTACCTCAACTTAATAAGTGATTAGGTGCGGATTTAGAATGGGGTGAGGTTATTCACATATATACAAGTTTTTATTTATTTCTAATGTATATATTTTGAATTTCTTAAATTAAAAGACTAAAGAATGATTTAGTAATTTAAGAAATATAAAATTCACCTTAAGGTTTCAAGTTTAAATTATACCATAACAAGCATGATCATCTATTTTGTTATGATAGAAAAATTGCTAAGGCAATACTCCAGAAGCTGGGGAACCCACAAATCACCCATAGACGCAGAATGCAGAATCAGGTGGCTTATAAATTAGCTAAAGAAGTGGTAAAATTAATGAAAGATATAGATTTTATTTATGGAATGGACAGCTCCACCCCTGTTCATCACGAAGAATATCGATGCTGACAAGGAGGGAGCAACTTTTCAATATCGGATAGTTTAACTCTAGTATATAATTTAGAGTTGCGTATCGGTCGTTTTAAAGTTTATCAGTTCGATTTATTGATTATGGGTTTATAGACATGCTAAACCATTATAGAACAATTAAGATATTAACTTATCAGTTATCGATTATCGGTCTAACCGTTAAGATTTGACACAAAAGAAAACATTGAAAACCACTTTAAAACAATGTGATAGAATGAACTATGCACATGAGTTGACAAATTGCATCTGGCTCAAAAGCAACACTGTTACATTGAATGATCGAAAGTTTGAGACAACTAGAAATAAAAGTATAAAACTAAGCTCTACGTCAAAGATTTTATATACCAAATGGTACGTATAAATATAATTATTTAATTTACTATCGGATAGTTGGTTAATCCATTAAAAACCGATAATCCAAAATCGCTAATAACTTTTTTTCTGTTCAAATTATCGATTTTTATTCAATTTTGAACCGCCCTACGCACTAGTATGTTGTACGAATATATTCACTTTTTTGAATATTTAGTGGATAAGTATTTAATCATTCATTAAATTTTTTAAAAATAAAATACATTGACCATAATAATTTGAGTTTGAAATTGCTCTGTTTTTTAAATCTTGAAAAGTAAATTTCATTAAAGAAAACTGTATAGAGGGGTTGAAATATAATCAAGTAGCCAAGAGGACCTTTTTCTTGAATGATGAGGTCTAGTCCACCTTTGCACCGATCATACAAATAAATCCACTTTTAAAAATATTTAATAATAATAATAATTAAAAAAATACTTGCCTTTTGACTTATTTGTTTCATTCTAATAAATGTCTTTTTTAGAAAAATGGCGTATATGTGTATAGTACTATAATATTATAATTATTTTTAACTTTCTTAAATTAATTTTTGTTTTTCACGATGTTTAAGAAAGAATATTTTTTGAACTTATGGTTTTAGATATACTATGAAATTTCTGTGGATCATAAAATCATGTGAAAACCAATTGAATATACAAACCAACTTCTGGTTTACAAAATCGCAATGTAATATTCAATTCATTTGCTCAACCTAATGGATTAGGGTGGTAAAATCAAATTCAATCCAATTTATTTGCCTAATTCATTTAAGTTTGGACGGGTTAGGTTGATATGTAATTCTAATTGGCTCATGAGACATTTTGTCAAAATATTTTCTTAAAAATTATTTTTCAATTTGATATGCTATATATAGTCATATTAAAGAAAAATAATAATTTTAGGCATTAAAATATTTTAAAAGAACAAATAAAACAATTAAGCTTGGTAAAAATTGGGTTGGGTTGAGTTTTGACCTGTTATATAACCATCTAACCCATTTTGACCCAAACAAATTTAAGTTGGGTTGGATCTTGACCCGATTGTTATCTTAACCTGTTATGACCCGCCCAAATTCGACTCAACCCGCTCAATTGCTATCCCTAAGCAAATCCAATTGAATATATAAATTAATCTTTCGGATGGTTGAGACATGACTATCAATTTTTTAAAATCAAAATATTATATTATTAATAGAAGATAAAAAAAAAAAAAAAAGTGAGAGAATGTGAAGTAAATAACCATACATATTTATTATTGAAGAAGCTCATAATATCATATGATTTTTATTTTAATGTATCGTCTCCTTGATCTTGATTATCATACTATCATTTTTTTTTAATATTAAAACTGTTAATTGAATTCAAATCAGACTAGAATAATTTACCTTTAAATTATCAAGCACTATATTATTATTATTTTAAAAAAACTCACATATATAACAAATTACTATATTGAAAAATCAAAAATGTCATTTATATTTACTCTTAAAAAGAAACAAATATATTAAATGTTATGTTAGATTTTATATCAACAAGCGGGGATAGCTCAGTTGGGAGAGCGTCAGACTGAAGATCTGAAGGTCACGTGTTCGATCCACGTTCACCGCATAAATTTTTTTTACCTTATAATTCAAATGCATTTTTTTTTCCTGTTTTTCTATTTAACCTTATAATTCAAATGCATTTTTTTTTCCTGTTTTTCTATTTAACCTTATAATTCAAATGCATTTTTTTTTCCTGTTTTTCTATTTAACCTTATAATTCAAATGTATTTTTTTCTCCTGTTTTTCTATTTACGTTACATTATGGAATATACAAAAAAACATATGAACTAAAAACAGAGCCCAAGTGTTTGTTTCCTTTTATTTAGCAATCAAATTCCCTTTTAACAAACCTTCCGTTTCTCCCTTTTTTTCGTTTTATCCCATTTTTTTCTAATCAACATTTTATATGTTGATGCTATTTTTTGATATCATCCCAACAATTGAGTAAAGCAAATAAAGTGCTAGTTGTTGTATGCCTTGAATGAAGAAAACTTGTAAAAATTCGTTTTATAATGGAGAATGGTATGGAAACAAGAATCACATCTTCGTTTAAATCAATTTGTATATTTCATTCGACGAATTGGGTGGATCTCAATGATACCCAATGTCGATTCCGACGACAATTCTTCTTCCTCCCTGGCCTTTTGAGTCATTCAAAAAAATCACTTTTTTCTTGATGAAATCCTCTTTTGTCTTTGAGTAAAACCTTGTTTCTTCGTCGTCGTCGTTGTGTTTTCTTTTTGTTCAACAGAAATGATTTCTCGGGCTGGAATTGGAAATTGGGCTAATGAGACATTCAATTTGCAACATGACTATGTTGAGAAAGATCCCAATGGACGATATGTTAGGGTAATTCGTTTACATTTCTATATTACTTATTCAAGTTTTGATTTTGGTTCGAAGGAAAATGTTTTATTAGAAAATAAATAGTATTTCCAAACTATATTTGTATATAATCTAGTAGGGGTAGGGATGTGAGGTGGTGGGGATGGGGCTTAGGGTGTGTTGTGGAGGGTGGAGAGGAGACAAATAATGTGGAATGTTAGTTGTGGAGCTTGTTTTTCCTATTTTTGCTAGAGAAAATACTTTTAAAAAAAATTGAGAGCAAGTTTCAAGTACCTAGGGTCAGTTACTCAAGGTTACAAAGAGATTGAGGAGGATGTCACACATTGTAATAGGGCGAGGTGGATAAAATGGAGGCTCGCATCCGGTGTTCATTGTGATAAGAATGTGAGTGATTGTTATGCCGACTATGTTATATGAGGTGGAGTGTTGGTCAGTCAAGAATTTTTCTATGTTTAGAAAATGAGAGTAGCTTGAGATGAGGATGCTGAGATAGATATTTAGGCATACTAGGAATGATAAGATTAGGAGTGAAGTTGTTCGAGCCAAGGTAGAAATGGCCCCCGTGGAGGATAAGATGTGGGATGTAAGGTTATGATGATTCAGGTGTGTGACGAGGAAATGTGCAGATGTCCCAATGAGTTGGGTGCAAGAGACTGGCCATTGAGGGCTTGAAGAGGGGTAAAGGTAGGCCTAAGAAATATTGGGGTGAAATAACTAGGTAGGATATGGCGCAACTTCAGCTCACCGAAAAATGATCCGACTATACTTGAGTTGGTTTGTTTTTAATTAAAAAAAGTCAACCCGAAACCAAACCAATCCGACATTATATACTCCCTCCGTCCCATTTTATATGATGTACTTTGATTTGGCACAAACTTTAAGAAAAATGGAAAGACTTTTAAAACTTGTGGTCCAAAATGAATGATAGAAATTTGTGTGGTTGTAAATCATTTCATTAAGGGTAAAAAAGACATTTTATAGGCAAATTGTTACTTAAAATAGAAATGTGTCATTCTTTTTGGGACTGACTAAAAAGGAAAGTAAGTCATATAAATTGGGACAGAGGGAGTATATAATTTTAAAATTTTATTTTATACATAAAAGTATTTATTTTGATGTAATTTCTGAATATTATTTATACGTTTTCATAATTTTTATCTTTTAACATAATTTTTCAGTTTTTTTGAGACTTAGAATTTTAATGGTCTAATATTTTTTCAAGTTTCATAATTCTAATAAAGCTCAATTCAAAATCAAATGAATACTAATGCTAACAAAATAAATTAATTCAACACTAAGAATGATAATAATGTTGAATAATTGTTCTTTAGTTTTATATTGGTTTAGACATTTAAAATACATAACATAATTTTAGTTTTCTTTAATGTTTAATCATGTAATTTATACTTATTAGACCTATTTTAGCATGATTTAGTACTATTAAATTATGATCATTTTCATTATGACTTGTCAATTTGCAATATTTATTTTATACTATTTCATTATTATTGTTTATTGAATATTTTAGTGTCATCACTCATCTCATATTTGTGTTATTTTTTCTTAAGAAACACCTCAGATATTTGTATTTTGGTTGGACTAAAAAAATATTCGGAGCACAAGTTAAAAAAATATTTGTTCATTGACAATCCTTTATAACACACCTGCTTTTGTTTTCTCTTACAGTATAATGAGGTATTGGGAAAGGGAGCATTCAAGACTGTGTATGTTCTTCACCTATTGTCTCTTTTTTTTTTTGGTTTTCATTTTGATCTCTGAATTTAATATGACTAAATATAATTGAGAATTCTTTTAATTGAAATAATTAAGTTGTTTTGTCTTGTTCTTGAATTCTGTTTTTTTTAGCTACAAGGCATTTGATCTACTTGAGGGCATTGAAGTTGCATGGAGTCGAGTGAAAATTGAGGACGTGCAGTCATCAGAAAGTTTGGAAAAATTGTATTCAGAGATTGATCTTCTAAGACAATTGAAACATGAAAATGTAATGAAGTTATACGATTCGTGGATCGATCACAAGAAGAAGACAGTTAACATGATCACTGAGCTCTTCACGTCTGGGAACCTGAGACAGTGAGTTTTCTTGATAGTTTCTTCATTTGCTTATTCTATTTTTCTTTAAAATGGTAGTTTATTTGTGAATGTAGATACCGTAACAAGTATAAAAGTGTTGATATGAAGGCTATAAAGAATTGGGCAAGGCAGGTTCTTCAAGGTTTGGAGTATCTCCATAGTCAGAATCCACCTATCATTCATCGAGACTTGAAATGCGATAATATATTTGTTAGTGAAAACTTACAAGATAACAAAAATACAAGATTACAATTGAAAATAAATATGAAGAAAATAAATCTCTTCAGGCTGAGGCGCGGATATCTCGCTCTCTTTAAGGAGATTCAAGCCCACTGCAGCAAATGTTTTCACCGGTCCAGCAGTAGTCCTTCTTGACTTGTCCCCTCCAGGATACAACAGC
>NW_006239306.1:200010-229138 GCF_000226075.1 Solanum tuberosum | reverse complement strand
TTGTTAGTGAAAACTTACAAGATAACAAAAATACAAGATTACAATTGAAAATAAATATGAAGAAAATAAATCTCTTCAGGCTGAGGCGCGGATATCTCGCTCTCTTTAAGGAGATTCAAGCCCACTGCAGCAAATGTTTTCACCGGTCCAGCAGTAGTCCTTCTTGACTTGTCCCCTCCAGGATACAACAGCCTATTCACAATATATAACTCAACAACCCTGGACAAGAGTTGAGTTCAAAGCTCCACAAAAAGAACACCTTCCTTCAACTAATAAGAACTCTCTTTTTTGACTAACTCTTTCACTCTATATTTTTCTTGTGTGTAGTCCCACCCAAACCAAATGAAGACTATCACTATTTATAGTTGAGGAAGTCTTCCTACCAATTGATAGGAAGATAATGGGTAGTAAATAGTGAAGATAAATGGCCTTAGGAGTTACATAGGTTACAAGGTATAATGGAGGAATAAAAGAATGAAATAAAGGAGAGGATAACAAATGCACCAAGTGTTACACTTTGACTATTCTAACGTTCACTGCAACGTTCATCAGAAAGCAGCAAAGTCCATAATACATATGGTCATTAATTGACCACTAAGTAATGAGGAACAAATGCATGTAACTCCCACGTCCTCTATTCCATCTTCATGGCAGAATGGCTATACTAAGTTTTAACAAATTAATATATAAAATATTAATATTAAAATGCTAATAAACCAACAATATTTGTCAATGGAAATCATGGGGAAATCAAGATTGGTGATCTTGGATTGGCAACTATTATGAAGCAGCCAACTGCTAAGAGTGTTATTGGTATGGTTGTTTCTTGTAGTATAATCTTTTACAAAATTCTTTCTCCAGTACTGACTTTATTTATTGATATACATAAGGGACCCCTGAATTCATGGCCCCGGAGCTCTACGAAGAAGAGTATAATGAACTAATAGATATATATTCCTTCGGAATGTGTATGTTGGAAATGGTAACTTTTGAATACCCTTACAGCGAGTGCAAGAATTCTGCCCAAATTTATAAGAAAGTTAGCTCAGTAAGTTCTATAATTCGATGTTTAAATTTGTATTCTGTTTGTAATTGTGTCATTTTATCGATCTAAAAGAACATTGCATTATCAGGGCATTAAACCTGCTTCCCTCGGTAAAGTTACCGATGCTGAAGTCAAAGCATTCATTGAAAAATGCTTGGCTGCAGCATCTGAGAGATTGTCAGCTAGGGAGCTCCTGAAAGATCCGTTTCTTCAATTTGAAAACTTGGAGGAGTCAGTCGATAATCAAATTCAGTTACCTAAGCAAAGTCCTACATCCTTGAGTTTATTGAAACCTTTACCTCAGCCCATGGATGTGGATTTCGAGTCTACATATACAGATTCTAGTTGTGGAAGTCCTAGTGTTCCAGGTTTGGAATTCCAGAGATGTCATCAGAATAATGAATTCAAATTAATGGGGAAGAAGAATGATGCCAACTCAATTTCGTTGACCTTGCGAATCAGAGATCCTGCTGGTAAGTATATGAATATCAATTTGTTATTTTTGAGGGAATCAGATATCCTCTTTCTTATTCCAAACATTTGGTTATCGCGCACAGGTAGTGTTAGAAATATACATTTCATTTTCTATCTTGAAACTGACACTGCACCGTTAGTTGCGGCTGAGATGGTTGAACACTTGCAGCTAGCTGATCATGATGTAGCTTTTATTGCTGACTTTATTGATCACCTAGTAATGAAGATATTTCCTGCTTGGAATCCGTCTTCTGGTGACCATTCTAGTGGAGGGAGAAATCCAAGCAAACAACCTCAAGAAAGCTTAAACATGTCTTCAAATTCATGGCAAACAGACGTGAGTGGTTGCTTGTCCAAGTCCATAGGTCACCAAGGTGTTATTTCTGGCTTTAACGTGGAAACTCAAGTTGGTGCTCGAAGTGATAAAGGTGAATTGTATGTGAATTCAGATGACGCTTCTCATCATGTTACATTTGCTTCCCCATCGCGCTTGACGCTTGTGGATGATGGAAAATCTCAACAATCAGTTGTTTCTAGAGTAATGGCTGAAGATGCTAATGTATGCTCTGATGATCATATTAATGATGGATTTCCTAGAAGTTGTAGTACAAACATCTCGGAGATGGATTTTAGGTACTTGTTTCACGATGAATGGACAACACAGGAAAACAACAGTGATGTTGCAGAACGCGTACCATCAAATGAATATGGAAAGGATTCAGAAATGACTTATTCAGATATCGACAAAATGTCAAGTGGTTCTTTCTCTTCTATAATCGAGAAAGATGAGGATACAGAGCTAAGGTTGGAGATGAAAGCAATTGATTTGCAATATCAGCAGTGGTTTCAGGAACTCTCGACGATGAAGGAGGAGGAACTAGAAAACTGCAGGAAGAGATGGAAGACTAAGAAAGTTGGCAAGCAACTGATCAATACTGGATGCATTGCCAACTTTCTTCAAATATCTGAGTTTGTCTTATAGATTAATGATTCCGATGAAGGCTAGTATTCGTTTTTCTTCTTTTCCTACGCTTAAATCTATATAACTTCGATCCTTGAAGGATCTTGTGGTCTCATTCTAATAGACCTAAGAGGGATCACTTTACACAAATATTTTGGTAGGTGGAGATCATACTATATAACTGTGTACATTGTTGTATAGCTCTCTTTGTTTCTACATTGGCTCTGTTCTGTTGGCCACTGTTTGCCTGAGTGTGCCCTTTAGTTCTAATCTGCAGTCTCTTGCTAGTTGTAAAAGAGGCAAGTGGCTCGTGAGATTTACATCTATATTGCCTACAACAACAACATATCCAAGGGGTTTGGGGAGGATAAAGTGTACGTAGACCTTGCCGTGAAAAGGTCCCTCAAGTCATTCACATCTATGTAGCCTAATGAGTTATACGAATTACTGCATCTTTTATGTAAACAATGCCATTGTGGAGTCATGACTCGCGTGATTTGATCTAGAAATTCTTAGTCTTTTTGCCCTAATACTCTCGCCAGCCCAAGAGAACGGTATTTCTCTTTATATCTAGAAAATTCTTGGTCTTTTTGCCCTAACACCATCACTAGTTCAAGAGAACTATCTATCTTTCTCTTTATATCTAGAAAATCCTTTATCTTTTTGCCTTAGTACTCTCGACAACCCAAGAGAATGGTCTATCTTTCTCCTTATTATATCTAAAAAAATTCTTGTTTTTTCTATCCTAATACTCTCGCCAGCCTAAGAGAACTATCTTTCTCTTTATATCTAGAAAATCCTTGATCTTTTTGTCCCAGTACTCTTGACAGCCCAAGAGAACGGTCTTTCTCTTTATATCTAAAAAATTCTTGGTCTTTTGCCCTAATACCCTCACTAGTTCAAGAGAACTATCTATCTTTGTCTTTATATCTAGAAAATCCTTTATCTTTTTGCCCTAGTACTCTCGACAACCCAAGAGAATGGTCTATCTTTCTCCTTATTTCTAGAAAATTCTTGTTTTTTTTATCTTAATACTCTCGCCAGCCTAAGAGAACTATCTTTCTCTTTATATCTAGAAAATCGTTGATTTTTTTGTCCCAGTACTCTTGACAGCCCAAGAGAACGGTTTATCTTTCTCTTTATATCTAGAAAATTCTTGGTCTTTCTGCCCTAATACTCTTGCTAGCTCAAGAGAACTGTCTATCTTTTTCTCTTTATATTTATAAAATCCTTGATCTTTTTGCTCTAATACTCTCGCCCGCACAAGAGCACTGTCTATCTTTCTATTTATATGCAATATTCTCGTCTTTGCCTTTTTTGTAGCCATGAGCCTATAAGTTTGCACACTATCAAAAGCAGAGAAATCACCAAAGTCAAAAGGTTCATTTTTGTTTACCTTACTTTCTTGTAGCAATTGAACCAAATATATTAGACAAATGTGAAACTTATTGGGACAACACAAGTTCAATAAAAAGTATATAGAATTTCATATTCACTTTTGAAAGAAATTGGGCAATAAAAGATAAGAATATTACAACTTACAAGAAGATAAACATGTAGAAATTCCATTTAATTACAAGAAATTCCTATTAATATTCTCCATTTGCGGGCCAAGAAAGAAGAGGCCAAAATTGCAAATATTTTCTCAAAGTGATGTGATTATTATCAATAGAGAATATACCATATGAAACAATTAGATAAGAAAACAAGCCTTTTTCGTTTTCTAACGTATTCTCAGACATAATGCAAATAAAGGAAAACGGCAAAAAACTGTTCTGTAAATAAAATATTCATTGTTTGTAGGATTTGGGAAAGGAGCGGACCTTATAGGGGGTGATGTAGACAACATACCCTAATTAATACTGACATTAGTGACTATTTTCATAACTCATACTCGTAATCTATAACTTATACGAAAATAATTTTATTATTATTCTAAGACTCTGCTCACGTAAAGCAAATAATAATGGTGGAAAAAACAGGCCACCACTTTGGCAGGAATATATTCGTAGATATCATTTTCACACATATACTTATTAGAAAGTTCTCTTTCTAATTTAATTTGTATTTTAAACATATGCATGTTATATTTATATTCAGCTAACGTCTAAAAAAGGTTTTAACATGTATAAACGGAAATATAAAAACTATAATGCGTTATTTGTTTGTATGATCTAATAAATGTTTGATTCTAATTCAAATTTTAATAATTAAAAAAGTTGAATAATTAAAAATACATAACAAAGTCTTACTATCATTTTGCTATGATCCGTTCAAAAATTAATACAAAAATGATATTTAAATACTACTCCACGGTAGTCCTTGAAGCCGCCATTATCGCTTTCTATTATCAATTATCATCATCAATTTTTTTTTATAAACAAGATAATATATTAATAACTAATATGCATCAGTACATGGTAGAGGCATACCAGCTTGCCTGCTGCTGTTACAGTTTAGGGGAGGGGCGTTACTAGTATTATTACACTTGTACAACATAGATTTTGGCCGTTTTAGCCTAACAAAACGAGTTCCAGCCTTGTCTGCTTCAACTTTCTTCAAAACAAACAGGGGTGGAACTTCCCAAAAAGAGCTGGAGTTAGTTGACTGCATAATGGCCCCCTCCTTCGCAAGTGTGTCTGCTACACTGTTAGTTTCCCGATAGCTATGGAGTATGGGGGGTTCCCCTAGCAATAAAGTTTAAAATCTCCTTACCATCTACATTTATTTCTAGAGGTATTAGTTTCCTCCTGATTGCTATTTGTAGTCCCTTGTAGCAAGGCTATAATCCAATTCCCCTCTGCGTCCCTTATTACTCCACTTCCATGATTTCCTATGGAGGAGCCATCCGTGTTTAATTTGTAACCATTAAGGGGACATAAGAGAGACTAATATTATCAGCCTTTTCTTCATGCCCTGTTAAGGCCAAATATTCCATAGCATGAATGAAAGGGGTGTTAGTAGAAATTTTGGTATGGATATTCTTATAAAGATTCTCATTTCTAGCTAACCAAATATAGGCATGATTTAGCTAAAGTGGTTCTCCCAACAATATTTAGAAACTTAGTTTTCCAGCCCGCTAGCTTAGACTGTAGGTTATCAATGATAAATTGAAAATGCTTATTCGAGAACCTATTAGTTATTATTGGAAAGCCCAAGTATTTTCCAAAGCAGTCCCCATTTTTTATATCCAGATTGTTGGAGATAGACCTCCTTAATTCATCTGGGGAATTCTTGGAAAAGATAACTTTTGACTTGTTTTTACTGATTGCTTGGCCTGATGAAATACAAAAATCTCCTAAAGTATTTATGATGGTCTCACAGTTTGATACATTGGCTTTAGCCATTAAGACTCTAAGTCATCCGCAAAAAAAATGTGTGATAACTTAGGATCTTTTGGGGAAGATTTAATAGGGCTCCATCTTTTTATGCTAACCTCATATTCGATAACACTTTTATGCATAGTATGAAGATATAGGGTGACATCGGATCTCCTTGTCGTATCCCCCTAGAAGGTTAAAAAAACTTTGTTCTCGTTCCATTTATAAGAATTGCAATTTCACTGGTTGTGATGCAAGACATAACAAGATTGATGAATTTTTGTGGGAAATTAAAGAAATGGAGTGTATTCCTGATAAAATCCCATTCCAACTTGTCGAAGGCTTTTTCGAGGTCTATCTTTAGAATCATGTTAGCACTTTTTACCTTTCATTTTTTGGAAGTGAGAGATCATTTCCTGGATTATAATGGCGTTATCACTAGTTTGCTTATTTCTAAGAAAACTAGTTTGATAGAGCCCAACTTTCCGCACTTGTAGGGACCTCCTCGAGTATAGAAAGGTTGGTGGGATCTTGAGTGTGAGTTCCCTCCAACTTCCATCTTGAAGAACATTTATTAGTGGTAAATAGGTTGTAAAAGAAGACATAGGTTTGATTCATGATTGTGTTTTGGTCGTACAACCAAGATCCAACATCATCTTTGAAGGAAATTATTTTATTTCTTCACCTTCTGTTAAGGGTGGTTGTGTGGAAGAATCTCGTGTTAAGAAGATCTCCGTCATTCAACTAGTTGACTCTACTACTTGCCATCTTTAGTTTTAATTATCAATTGCAAATTATCACTAGCTGATCATCACTGATAACCTTATCACCACTGTTACTAAAAGTAACTATCAATTACTATCAACAATCACTCCACTCGTCACCACTATATAGATTCCGCCTCCATTATATATCAACAACCACCGCTATTAGTCAGCACCACCCCTTAGTGTCGACCGTAAAAAGTTAGGAAAAAGATAGGTGCCTTAAGCCCCTAAATTTGAAGTGCCTTTATATATATATATATATATATATTACTTATATAGAAGAGACAGTTTTCAAGTTTTGAGCAGTTTCAACATGACTGCTTTTTGCCATTTTTATAAAAGAATAAGGGTCTTTTGGTCATTTACACTACCAAACTGATCAATAAAGGCTGCATACGTGTCTTAATACTGCTTTGGAAGAGACACGTAGCAATGCTGCCAAACTGATGTGTATTTAGGACATTCTATGAGAGTTGATGCTCTGTCTCTCTTCTTCTTTATTTTGCAAAGCAAAAAAAATCAAGTTTTTCTGCCTGGTTTTCCTGCATGTGTTGTTGTTGTATAGGTAAATGATTATATTGTATTATTACGAAAAGTTTTTCTGTCTGGTTTTCCTGCATGTGTTGTTGTTGTATAGGTAAATGATTATATTGTGTTATTAAGAAATGTGCAGTTTTTTGTTATCTTTTTCTGCTTTTTGGTTATATTTTTGGGTTGTGGTTTTGAAATTTCTCTCCATCTTTCATAAATTTTAATGAAAATCAAGACCCAATTCGATTCTTCTGTTTTAGATCTGTAGGGTTACCGGTTGGACTATAAGAATTACGTCTTTATTGAATTCAGAAATTTGAGATGCTCTTTGCTTATCTGTTTCGCATCAAATTTGTCTTCGATGCTGCCGTTGATTTTTAATAAAAGCAAGTGAGCACCGTAAGTGATTGCATATACACTATTAGTTAGTCTAATCAATAAACTTGCACCATGAAAAGGTTAATTACTTCCTTTCATCATTATATGTTTTATTTTTGTATTCTATTGGGGCAAAAGGAGAGTTGAGAATTGTGGATGAATACAATAAGCCTATCATTGTTGTACTTGTGTATAAGTAGCAATATCATTCCTTTTAGCTTATTGATTCTAAGCTCTTGGGATGTTCCACACAATTTTTTTCCGTTGTTCGAGTTAGATTTGAGAAGAGGTAAAATAGGCTAAAGTGTTTGACACTTTCAAGACATAGTTCAACAACGGTTCAATGTAAGTTTTTTTTTTGAACTCTTGAACGTATCATTTGAAGTGATTCTCGGTATGTGCAGTGTGTCTTTACTTTGGGCATTATAATCTATTCCTCAAAAGGCCTTGGTTAAAAGAGCACAAAACTAATGATAAAAGACTATAAATCTTAAGCCACAATTGAAGTCACAAAACTAGACTATTCCATTATAGTACAAAAAATCTTCCATTTTATAGATTTTGCTGGAACCATATTTATATATATATATATATCTTGGCCTTTCTGTAGTTGTGGTTGATAGTTTGTTGCATTTACTTATATTACTAGCAGTGAAAGTAGTTTGATTATTGTGATCAATATACTGCCTTAGAGCTCATATAGTTTTTCAGAGTATTATGATATATGAGCTACTTGAATTGTGTAAAACAACTATGTTTGTCCTTTTCATTTATTAATCGATGCATTGAAGATAATTTGGAGATAGTTTTCTGTATCGATAGTTTTCTGTACAGTCAATCACTTCTTAGTTTAGCAATAAAGAGGTGAATGATGAATGAACTTGAAATCAAAGTAGTGCCAGTCTGCGATCATTTTCCTACATGGACCACAAGAAGATTTGTGCTTGTGTTTTCTTTGTGAACTTAAAGAATAAACTCGACAACTTTACTTGTATTTGTGTTTATGAATTTGTGTCTGCTTTGGCCGACCACCGAAACAATAGCTATCTACCTAGCCTTATCAGCCTTGCACTTGGTTCTTAAGTCATTATATTGAAGTAATTGTACACTTGCTTTCATGTATGTACATACCTCCTATTTCAAGCAACTGTGATTTGATTCTTTTTCCAATCTTGTAATTTATGAATGATATTTTTTCTTCTTCTCTCATATGTATCAGGTCTTAATCTTTTGATCAAAGATCAAAACAACTCAATCTGCATCTCAGCTAACTTTCTATACAATGTATCACATTTTCTTAATTTATGTAAAATAAGTGTACATTAACTATCTTGTAAAACTTATTTCCTTAAAACATCAACAAACGATTAATATGCAAGGTTATCTTACGGTACATACTTGTAATCCAACTTTTAATTGATATCAAGTTATGATATTTATTATAGAAATCATTTCCTCATTCAAAAGAAAAAAAAACTTATTTTCTAGAGGAAATATGTTGCAAAAATTTTAGCTCATCAAATATAGAAAATTAACATTTTACAGAACACACCGATAGATTCATCAAAAAAATTTCTCCAATTTCACGTAAAAACAAATTTAACCAAAAAAAGAAGAATATTACATAATAATGCCAGCACGGGCCATTACTTTCTAGTATATATATATATATATATATATATATATATATATATATATATATATATATATATATATATATATATATATATATATATATATATATATATATATATATATATATATATATATATATATATATATATATATATATATATATATATATATATATATATATATATATATATATATATATATATATATATATATATATATATATATATATATATATATATATATATATATATATATATATATATATATATATATATATATATATATATATATATATATATATATATATATATATATATATATATATATATATATATATATATATATATATATATATATATATATATATATATATATATATATATATATATATATATATATATATATATATATATATATATATATATATATATATATATATATATATATATATATATATATATATATATATATATATATATATATATATATATATATATATATATATATATATATATATATATATATATATATATATATATATATATATATATATATATATATATATATATATATATATATATATATATATATATATATATATATATATATATATATATATATATATATATATATATATATATATATATATATATATATATATATATATATATATATATATATATATATATATATATATATATATATATATATATATATATATATATATATATATATATATATATATATATATATATATATATATATATATATATATATATATATATATATATATATATATATATATATATATATATATATATATATATATATATATATATATATATATATATATATATATATATATATATATATATATATATATATATATATATATATATATATATGTTACAGTTTAAAGCCTCCTTCAAATTTTGACATTAAACCACTAATATGTGTGAGCCATCCCTCATTGTTATGAGTTATTACTATGATAAATATAATTCACCATAATTATCGGTCGTAACTATCCCTTTAACCACTACTTAGCTATTCCCCACAACTGCCACTTCCATCCTTAATTAGCACTCTCAATCATTATCGTTAGTCATTTTCATCACCAATAAACCATCATATAACTTTTAAATATTTTATTTAAATTTTATCTTTATTAATTTTAATAAAATAAGCTTATAGACTTTAGTGTATAATTTTAATATATTGTACCAAGTAAACATTCTTTATTTTTATATTACTAATATTCTCACTATCTATAAGCGATTATCACTCATCTTTTAAGAGTGTTGATCAAATTATATAAAACAAAAAGATATATGTTTTCGTTTGATTAATCAAAATATTTTGAAAAGAATATTTTCTTTAGGAAAATAAATTCGTACAAATAAAGAAAACGACTTTTATAATTAAAACAAAGAAAACAAGTTATAACTGAGTCTGTTATTTCAGGTTAATTGTCTCTTCCTCATCCACTCAACACCCCTAACATCCACACCCCTCGACTATTTCGTCCCCTGCCAGCCGCCTCTCTCGAACTTCCACTCTCATAATATTTTGCTATATCACTTATAACATGCTCTTAATATGCATATTGAAAAATGAGTAAGAAATTACTTATTTTTCAAAAAAATATTTTCCTTCGTATCAAACATTTAAATAATTGGGGCATGGGCCACACAATACATAAATACATAGATGGAGACAAATGGAAACTTCCAAGAAAGAGAACACTTATGACATCTAGCTAAATTAAAAATCACAAGTCACTTTGAAGATCCCCACATATGAACCTTCCTAGAAACCCTCATCAAATAAACTATCCTACACGATATTATAAGATCGATATATGCTGTTGACAACTTGGAAACAACTAGAAGTTCCACTCTGACAGTGACGAATTCAAAATTTAATTTTATAAAAGACTTTTCATATCGACGTTATTATCGCTCGATAGAAAACATATATGCATTATCCAACAAGGTCATCAATAAACATATTCGTAGAAAAGTAAATCAATATGTAATGTTTTTTGGCAAATGAAGAATACAATTATACAAACATGACACTAATCTGCTAAATTTTTTTGTACAATCCTTATTATGGAGTTGTATTATTTTTATATTTAAGTTGGGTAGTTTACAAAATATTTTGTGAATCTTTTTTAGTCTTTTTCAATGTTAAGGAAAGAAAAGTCATTTAGTTGGCAAGTACATTTATGTAATTTTAGAAACTTAATATGAATCGAATAAAACAACTTAGTGTTAGCCACACCTATAGATTAGAATCTAGAAATAAAAGAGCGGTAGCGTAAACAACTCCAAAAAAAAAAAACTTATTTAAAGAAAAGAAAAAAAGTGAAAAATTATATTGTATAGTCGTCTATCAAAATAATAGTCAATAAATATATATTTTTATAAGATATGCATTAAGTATACATTTTAAATATAAAAAATATATATATTTAATTAGCGAATATAATTATTTTGATCAATCAGCTACTAAATATGTAACTTGCCCAATAAAAAACTAGTTTAACAAAATTAGAGTCCCTACATAAACCATCCATTCATATGATTCCATATGAATTAATATGAACCATAGGACATAGCCCATCCCCACTCTCTTTTACCTATCCTACCTAAATAAATGATTCTCTCCACTTGACAATGTAACAATATTACTTAATACTTCCATAATATTCACCAAAATAATTACTAATTACATTTAGAATTCTAAGGGAACTTTCCCATTAAACCTTACAAGAAATTTTAGCACTATAAATAGAGTTCTCAACATTTCTTATGCTAATAGAAACTTTCATTCATATCGGTTGTTGACATCCAACTTTGTCCTAGGTACGAACTACGAAGAAGAAATGGAAAATTACAAAGTTTGCGAAGCAACAACAGAATATCAAGACTTGTTACCCGTGATGGCTGAAAAATTAGACGTGGAGGCCTTTGTCGCGGAGCTATGTGGTGGATTCAGGCTTCTAGCAGACCCTAAAAATGGCTTGATCACATCCGCGAGCTTACAAAAGAATTCGGGGTTTTTAGGGATGGAAGAGATGAGCAGAGAAGATGCAGAGGCTATGGTAAAAGAAGGAGACTTAGATGGAGATGGAGCATTGAATGAAACTGAATTTTGTATTCTTATGGTTAGACTTAGTCCAGAAATGATGCAAGATGCTGAGGTATGGCTTGATAAGGCACTTCAAAGAGAGTTAGCAAAATCATCTTGTTGATAATATATTATCATAATTGTCTATCCAAAAATATGAAATGGAAAAAAAAGATTATGAGAAGTCTTAAATATCATATGTATTATGGATTGAATGTTAAGTCATATTTGTTCATTCCATATTTCCATTCCTTCTCAATGGATGTAATAAGTTTGGAAATTACTATTTCTAATTGAGATGAAAAGTTTATCTCAATTCTCAATATCAACATAAGCCCCCTTCAAGTTTGACTAACTTCCCTAAAATATGCACCCTCCCCACTCCCTTTTTTCCTAAACTTGCACGAATTTCGACTATTTAGTTGAATATATGTTACTTTCCACTAGTACAAGTCGAGCAAATAATAGTACCACCCAAAGTTTAAGTAAATAGGAAGACATCGTCCAAAATTAATTTTTTTCCTATTAAGATATGAATATAGATTCTTACTTTCTTATCGTTTTCATCTACTTCATTATTGCTACACCACACTCTTTTCCTTAATTATGTCCTTATTTAGGGTTTTAATCCTGAAGACTTTCTATTTCCATTTTCTCCTTCTTGTTTACACGATTCATTGTTCTAACACTTCTCAAAAGAAAGTTCAGCACTCTACGGTGCTCTTGAAATTTCATTTTGCAGTTTTCCTGTTTCGACATCAGTTGCAGAACACCCCATTTTAGCTAGACTGACACCATTTGATTGAACACTCAATTTAACAATGAAAGAAAAATAATTGAGATTTTTAATTGAAAACAAGTCTTAAGACATTTATTCAACTGTAAATAATCCTATTAAAATTGGGGGGAGGGGGTTATTAGTGTCACCATAAGGAAAAAAGGTTTGTGAGCAAGGATAAGTCATTCCAAGGGAAGAAAATCTTGTGGGATATAAAAGTATTGATGCTAAGAACATTTTCTTCGAACTTCCACACCGACTTTGCGAGGTCTAATCTTTACCACGACAATAATAACTAAGCTTTGGGGGTAACTATATCATTTCATGTATAACCACTAGAATTTTTTCAATAAGACATAAAAATAGTAGAACAAATAGAGCAACTTAAAAAAAGGATCATTGTAGGGATCCCCTTTTTATCGCATTTCAGATTTACGTACTTGAGCAAAAGTTTCCAACCAAACCTATCTATGAGCTAATACCAAATGGTCTCCAACATTCATAGGCAATGAGATACTACTACTACTACACAATGTTCCAACAGCTAAATCCACAAACTACAGTCAACTAAGTTAAAGCAACAAAACGCAACAGCTAATCCATTACACTGATAAAAGATAGATCTTTCTCCTACACAAGCAGACTGCATCAAGCATTTACATTATGACAGCACAAGCTCTCCCAGATAATGAACTGACTCAAGTTCAAGACCTCCGGACAGGAGACCTGCTGAAAAATACAAAGGGAAAACGTCAACAAGTGTTACCTACTTGAATCAAGAAATGTTGTTAAGACGGTTTAATGGCCAAACATCAAAGGAAAAAAGAAGATTTAGTTTTTACTACCTGCGATACCTTCCATACTGTGGACTCCTGTATCTGTCATATGATGGACCATTATGAACAGGACTCCGAGGTCGGCCATAATCAGGACTTGGTCGGTTCCTACGATACACTGGGCTTGGTGACCTTCGATAAGGACTATCTCTTTGCCTGCCATAATCTCGTCTTGGGCTGTTATATTTGTCCCCCCTCTCATCGTCATCCTTCAATGCATACTCCACAGAAACCACTCTATCCAGGACCTTACTGCAAAATGCATTACCAACTCACTTCTTGTTAGGAAACAAACAGACAGAATATTGCAAATATAAGCAATAGACTAAAATATCTACTAACCTCATGTGTGTACACTCCAAAGCTCTTGTGGCTTCTTCCTGATTTTCAAACTGCACAAATGCAAAGTTGCGGCGGATGCGAACATGAAGGACTTTGCCGTGAGGTTCAAAGTGTTTTTCTATGTCTCGGACCCTAGTACGAATAGGGTCAAAATTTATTACAAACAATGTTTTGGTTGGTCTCTGGTTTCCACCAGACTTGGGGCCATCATGATGCCTACCACGTTCACCCTGTCAAAACAAACAAAGTCATAATTAATTAAATAAGATGACAATTGTTAACAAATTGCACTGCCTTTCGGGGAGGAAATGTCTAACAGATTGCATTTCTCAATTTAGGAAGGATGGAGATGGAAACATTACTTTTGCCCATTCCACGGACAGCCGGCGCCTTTCATAACCAAATGGCATGTTGTCAGTCCCACGGATTGCATCTGCTGCATCTCGCTCATCCTCAAAATAGACAAAAGCATACCCTGTAGTAGTTGTAAAGACTTCATTACAAGGCAGAAAGAACAGCAAGGCATGGGATCTAAAGTCTTTTCGGTATAGTATACATCAGCTAAATCAAAGTTCTCATCTCCTTTAGAAATTAAATAACGTACAACACCTGCAAGTATGTGAGGACTTGAGGAAAGTAAGGAAGTAGAGGCCTTGCATGAACTAGATCATGATGATGATGATGATGGTCAAGGTGATGAAGGCTTATTAAAGGTTTAAAACTCAGGTCTGAGTAGTCATTGCTAAGCATGCATCACCAATTTCAGAATTGGTAGTCATGGCATGATATAATTCATTGATCCCCTTTATTAGTAGTGGTAGGCATGGCATGATGAACTGACTGATCCCACCATGATCATTCTCGTGATAAGCAACATGAGTAGTGAAGTAAGTGAATGACAGAAGATCGATGTAAGAAATTCAGAACAATTCCATCAGTGAGAAGGAGGATAGCAGGCAGGCAGATAGGGGCACAGAAGTGTTGAGCCATGATAGAAGCTCTTTTTCCTTAGTAGATGTGCCTGCGGCAAAATAAACACTTGAATGTGGAGATCTTTTCCAAATGAATGTTTGGTTCCACATTATGTCTTGACAACTCAGGCATAGCATTTCTACATGCTACAGACATAGTCATATAGCTATGTTGTTTGTTTAACCAAAATAATTATAGTCGACTATCCCAAGTGGTAAAAAACTGTAACCTAGAATACACCTCAAATAAGTACATACTTTCCAAGGTCGAAATGATTAAAACAAGACAATGATTAGATAAGATCCCAGAACCAAAAGACCCTAATGCTATCAGACAAGCATACAAGAACTTGCTTACAAAAAATTATCATGCAAGTTCAGTCATTAATTCATACTGTTGAAAATGATACTCATTAAATAACAACTCCATACAAAAACCATTAAAAATCTACTAGCCTTTATGAACCAAGAATTGCGAGGATCGTGATCACACAAAGAAATTACTAATTTATAAAAACAATTCTCACATATAAGTTGTAACCATATACTTAAAGTAATTGAAATGGAAAGTTTCGGACAGACAATCCCAGGCATGCCCAGAAGACCCCCTATCCAACACATAAAGTGCACACTCATATATAGAGTGTGAGCTCCATGAAACTTAAAACCCCAAGTTAACCCCAGGACGGGCCACGAACTTATTCCAACTTTGCTTCTTAAAACAGCATGTACAACATAAGACAAGTAATCAAACCCCAACTAGCTAAATCATTTAGAAAAAACAGAAAATCTTAAGCTATACCAGATTTCATGTCGACTCGCTCTATTCTTCCATACTTGGAGAAAAACCGTTCCAGTTCTGACTGACGAGTATCAAACTCAAAGTTCCCAACAAAAATAGGCCTCATCTTCACCTCCAGTAAAACCTGACAGAACCCAAACAAAACCATGTTATCAGAAATCGATCAAACAGTACGTACCCTAGTTTTCAAATGCTTTAACTCTTCATATCTTAAATCCTTACCAACTAAACCCTAATTTTGAAAATATTTCAATAAATTGGAAAAATCGGCATTTTTACAAGCATAGCTACATTTGTGAAATTAATTACTTTGCCAAAGAAAAAATTAACCATCGTTCTAATCAGCAAATGAGATACTAGCAACAATCAAAACCCTAATTTACAGTAATTTTACCAGAAAATAAAAACTAAAAGCTTTACCTTTTACGAAGAAGACGATAAAAACCTAAAAAAGTTTGTGCCCAAACGGGGCAGAATGAGCTTAAATACTGATCCGGAAAACGAAAATAATGGACTTGGGCCCATTTCATGTCTATTTGAAATGGTGTATGCTAATTAAACAGACCCGGCCCATCTCGCATTGCTCAGAGAATTTGGCACCATATGACGGGGGTAAAAGATTAGTAGATAGTGGAGTGTTATTGTATTTTTTGAAGGTTTAGATTTGTTGGTGTTTGTCGTTGTACACGTATTATTATAGTTCTTATTTTTAATAGTTATCGTTGTCTGTTGTTTATTGTATTTTGATTATCACACTATTTTGTTGTTCTTCTGTGTTCCTTTTTGTAGGTTTAGCGAGAATTTAAGCTGAATTTTAAATTGAAAATTCGAGTTTTAAGACGACTTCATTTATTTATAGAGAAATTTTGAAATTTTAAAGTTCTTTTAACAAATTATCTTTTTGACAATTCAATTTTTTTTAGCTTGAAACGTGGATTATGAAATATGGGAGTTGATTTCTGATTTCTGATCATGAAACGTGGATTATGAAATACTTTAACTAATGATTATTTCTGTTAATGAATTTGAACAAAGCTTAAAGCACAAATGATTTAGTAATTTCTTGATTGTTTCCTATTGTACAAGTGATTCTACATAAGATATGAGCTTATATTTTAATTTTAAATTAAGAGAGACTTGAACAAATTTGATGAGCTTTTGGGCGAAATATCATATTGAATTTAGAAGTTGAAGAAAATCAACCTTATGTATGTCATGTGTATACACTTGTATCTTCTATACGTCATTATATATTATATGTATATCATGCACATAATATTATTGTACATGACATTACATATGATATATACATGTTACACATAAAAATATACATTGCGGTACATAAATATACTCAAGATATACACCGTTAACTGCCACTCAAAATTACCTTTATCTTCAACAAATCATTTAAGATAATATATAAGCTCCTTAAGATGTGTCCAAACTTTTAAAGTAATATCCAGTTAAGTTAATTTTAAAATTTGAAGCTCAAATATTATTAATCATGAAAATTATTTAATTTCTTCTTCATGATTCAACTCTCAAATTGATATCAGAACACTCAATTATTGACTTACTTTTGAATGCTTTTAATATTTACATTCAATTGATGTGTAATTAACAAATATATGAATCACTATTTATTTTTTTAAAACGAGCAGTCACAAACATGAATTTTCATATTCATAATTTGAAATTCATAAATAAAATTTCAATTTACACCAATACTATTTGCACCAAAGCCTTAAGTGAGGAGCACTTAGAAAGAACCGCTTGGAGTTTGTATTAACAATCTAATTATGCATTGTAATTAGTTGTAACTAGTGTTAATTACCGTTAGCTAGTCAATTAGTTAGATTGTTAGTTAGGCTATCACATCTAAGTTGGTTAGGGAATCAGAAAGTTAGTTAGGATATTTTCTTCTTTTATCTTCTACTTTTGCTTAGTTGGATACAGCTGTCAACATTACATTCTTGTGTATAAATACTTGTATCGATCAATACACAAAGTGTGAGTTCACATTTTCTCAAAGTTCAGATTCTGCAAACTGCTTCTCTCAATTGCCGATTATGGCTTCTCTGTTGTTCTTTGATTAGATGCTCACCATTGTTGTGTAGTTTGATATGGTATCAGAGCCTAGCTTGCTCTCGTCTCTTTCGATCTGATTTTTTCGGTCATCTTCCTAGTTGATTTTTTTACCATGATAGGTGCTGAAAATATTCCTTCAACAGAGGGAACTTCTACTGGTGGTGATGCAAGTAGTGCTCTCTATGTGCATCCCTCCGATAGCCCTGGAATGGTATTAGTTTCAGTTCAATTCGATGGCATAGGATATCGATCCTGGAGAAGAGGAGTCATGCGAGCTTTGTCAGTGAAGAACAAGCTCGGGTTCATCGATGGTAGCTGTGGTAAACCAACTGCGAATTTACCTCAGTTACGTCAATGGCAACACTGTGACGATATGGTAACTTTCTGGATCTTAAATTCCCTCACTAAGGAGATTTCAGATAGTGTGGAATATGTTAATGATTCAGTGGAACTTTGGAAAGAACTTGAAGATAGGTATGATCAGACTAATAGAGCAAAGTTATATCAAATCCAGAAGGAAATTAATGATCTCACACAAGGTAATTTGGACATCACTGTCTATTACACTAGAATAAAAAAGCTTTGGGAAGAATTGAATACTCTGAATATGAGAAATCAGTGCTCTTGCACTTGCACTTGTGGAGCCAAGGATGGGCTACACAAAGCAGAATAGGATAGACATTTGGTACAGTTTTTGATGGGGATAAATGAGGCATACACTGTGGTAAGAGGAAACATTCTTATGATGAATCCTCTTCCATCCATGGCACAGGCTTTCTCTTTACTGATCCAAGAGGAGAAACAGAGAGAATTTAGACCTTCTAGTCGAGTTCCTATGGAGTTAGCTTCTTTGAGTGTAACTACTTCCAATAGTAATGGAAAGGGCCCACAGGAAGGAACTACAAGACATCATTCTCCAACAACAACTATTCTGGAAGTAACAGTACCTCAGGAAATAACAAAAACTATGGAGGATCCAATTATTACTCAGGCAGCAGTAGCAATAGGAATGCTATGTTTTGTGATTTCTGCAAAAAGACGGGACATATCAGGGAAAAATGCTACAAGTTAAATGGATATCCACAAGGACACAACAACCAGGCTAACAGGAACAATGGATTTCATGCTAGACATAACAACAATCATGAATATAAAGGAAAGAGAGTTGTGGCTAATGTGCATGGATCTCCTGATGACATGATGCCTGCTCAGGGAGAAGACTGTCCACAGGGTAATCACAATCAAAATGCCACACTTACTAAGGATCAATATGCTCATAACATGAATCTCCTGCAGCATTTTCGAGTCGAAGGAGAGGACTCAACTAACTCGAACACATGTGCTGGTTCTGTGAACTTTACAGGTATTGTAGTATGTTCTTCCTCTGTAGATTTTGGCAAATCTTCATGTGAATGTTTTAAATCAAGTGCTGACTTGTGGATCATTGACTCGGGGGCATCAAACCATATAACCTTTAACAGATCCTCTCTTACCAACATCCAAACCATGCCTTACCCTATGCTTGTTTCTTTGCCTAATGGATATAAAGTTAGAGTGACAAAATTTGGTGATGCAGTGATCACATCTGAAATTGTTTTACACAAAGTATTATATGTGCCTTCTTTTAAATACAATCTAATTTCAGTTCATTCCTTGACTCTTTCCATGAATTGCATAGTTTTGTTCACTAGTGTATCTTGTTTGTTACAGGCCCCTTCAGTGAAGAGGCCTCAAGTGCTTGGAAATAGCAGAGAAGGGCTTTATTTTCTTTGTTCAAGATGTCTGAAAAACAATATTAAATCCTCCACCTGTTGCTGTATACCCCACAACAACCATAGTCCTTCTTTTTCTAGTCTTAGTAGTAAAGTTTCAAATGATAAGAACATTTCTGCTGAATGTTATCCTTTCTTTGCAAATAAATGTACAGATACTTTTGTATGTTCTTCCACTTCTGATAATGATCAAAATGTGTTGAGAAACAATAACTCTTCCACTACTTCTACTAAACATACTATAGACTTGGCCATGTGCCTTTTGCAAAGATGAGAAGCATACTTACAATTCCAGCTAGTTTTTCTGCTAAACAGCCCTTTATGTGTACTATTTGCCCCATGGCAAGACAAGAAAGACTACCTTTTAGTCAAAGTACCACACATTCTAATACCATTTTTGAACTCCTCCATGTTGACCTCTGGGGTCCTTACCACATACCCACACATGACAATTACAAATATTTCATCACCATGGTAGATGACTATAGTAGGTCTACTTGGACTCACTTATTGAGCACTAAAAGTAATGCCTTATGGGTTCTTAAAAACTTTGTAAGTATGGCAGAAAATCAGTTCCAAACCATAATTAAAGGTGTCAAGACAGACAATGGGCTGAAGTTTTATAACACTGAAACAAGTTTTTTTTTTCAAACCAAAAGTATAATACATCAAAGGAGTTGTCCCTATACACCCCAGCAAAATAGCATAGTGGAAAAGAAGCATAAGTACTTGCTGGAAACAACAAGAGCTCTCCTATTTCAATCAAAACTTCCCATGAAATACTGGGGTGAATGCATACGTACAACAACACATCTCATAAACAGACTTCCTTCAACCTACCTCAAAAATAAATGTCCTTATGAAGTCTTATATAAGAAAAAGCCAACCTACAGTCATCTAAGATCATTTGGGTGTTTATGCTATCCCACGCTACCCAAAGTTCAGAGGGACAAACTCCAACCCAGAACCACTCCTCACATATTTGTAGGTTACCTCTTCAGAACAAAAGGATATAAGGTGATGAGTCTTGCTAAAAAAAGAATACATGTGTCTAGGGATGTAGTATTTCATGAGAATATATTTCCTTTTACTTTGACTTCAGAAAAATGCAATTTTCCTTCTGTTCTTAGAACAGTTTCTTCCACTGATTTCTCTGATTGTATTGAATCAACACCTGATAATACTTTGTTAAATCAAAACACAGATATGATTCCTACTAACTCAAATATGTCACACCATCCTCATTCCCCCTTTCACAATCAGCCTACTCCCACACTGCCCTCTCCTCCTGCAGTAATGCAAATGAGATCACAAAGAGGGAATAAGCTCCCTTCACACTTGAAGGATTACATTTTTTCTATCCCTACTTTAAAGACCCTTGCTCCCACACAATCTATTTCCAATGCTCTTTCTCTCAATGCCTTGTTCACTAAACACCACCACATATCTCTTAATGTCATTGCCTCCACCAGTCAAGCAGTGGTTGAAAACATTTGCCATGATAGTGAACCTTTATCTTATGAGGAGGCAACATTAAGTTCTGCTTGGCAAAAGGCCATGATACAAGAATTTGATGCACTCTATGCGAATAATACTTGGGATTTTGTGAGATTACTTGCAGGAAAGCAAGCAATTGGTTGTAGGTGGATGTACAAAGTGAAGCACAAATCCGATGGCAGTATTGAAAGGTTTAAGGCCAGACTAGTGGTTAAGGGGTACACTTAACAAGCTGGTGTAGATTACACAGAAACTTACTCCCCCGTAGTCAAGATGACCACTGTGAGGACCTTGATTGCATGTGTTGTCAAGAAAGGTTGGGATATGTTTCAACTTGATGTGAATAATGCATTCCTTCATGGTGATCTCCATGAAGAAATATACATGAAACTACCACAAGGGCTTGCTGTAGATGACTTAGGGTTGGTATGCAAGCTCAATAAGTCTCTTTATGGCCTTAAGCAAGCTAGTCGACAGTGGTATGCCAAGTTGACTGAAGCTTTATCACTCAGAGGATATGTCCATTCACATCATGATTATTCTCTTTTCTACAAAAAGTCTGGTTCCTTAGTAGTTTTTGTTGCAGTCTATGTTGATGATGTTATCCTCACTGGTACAGATACCACTGAAATCACACATCTAAAGGCCTACCTGGACAGTACATTTAAAATAAAAAATCTTGGTCGATTACATTACTTTTTGGGGTTAGAAATACTTGACATACCAGAAGGGGTTCTTGTCTCTTAAAGGAAATTTGTGTTGGATCTATTAAAGGAATATGACTGTTTCAATTATAGCTCACTTTCTTCTCCTCTTGATCCAACTGTCAAGCTTAGAGCCAAAGAGGGAATTCCACTTCCTGATCCCACATATTATAGAAAACTAGTGGGAAAATTGAATTTTCTTACCAACACTAGATTGGACATAGCCTTTAGTGTTCAACACTTGAGTCAATTCATGCAGGACCCCAGAACTCCACACCTACAAACAGTTTTTCATCTTCTTAGATACCTGAAACAAGATCCAACCTTGGGTCTTCATCTATCCAGAGATCCTGATTGCTCAATTAAGGCATATTGTGACTCAGACTGGGCATCCTGCCCAGACTCAAGAAGATCAGTCAGTGGCTACTTGGTTCTACTTGGAAATAGCCCAATTAGCTGGAAATCAAAGAAACAAGAGACCATCTCACTATCCTCTGTAGAAGCAGAATACAGATCCCTCAGAAAAGTTGTAGGTGAATTAGTTTGGCTTTACAGGTTGATTACTGAGTTGACTATATCTGATCCTTCTCCAATCCCTGTCTTTTGTGATAGCCAATCTGCTATTCATATAGCTCACAACCCTGTCTTCCATGAAAGGACCAAACACATCGATGTTGATTGTCATTTTGTACGCAATAAACTTCAGGAGGGGCTCATCTCCCTTCATCACATTTCCACTACTGAGCAGCTAGCAGACATCCTTACAAAGGTACTTACTGATGTCAAACATTCAGCAGTCCTTGGCAAGTTGGCTGTGAGATCATCACTACCAACTTGAGAAGGGGTATTAGCAATCTAATTATACATTGTAATTAGTTGTAACTAGTGTTAATTACCGTTAGCTAGTCAATTAGTTAGATTGTTAGTTAGGCTATCACATCAAGTTGGTTAGGGAATCAGAAAGTTAGTTAGGATATTTTCTTCTTTTATCTTCTACTTTTGCTTAGTTGGATACAGCTGTCAACATTACATTCTTGTGTATAAATACTTGTATCGATCAATACACAAAGTGTGAGTTCACATTTTCTCAAAGTTCAGATTCTGCAAACTGCTTCTCTCAATTGCCGATTATGGCTTCTCTGTTGTTCTTTGATTAGATGCTCACCATTGTTGTGTAGTTTGATAGTTTGAAGAATTGATCAAGAGCACATTTTTAAATCTCTATGATTAGTTATGTTAAAAATATTTACAGGATTAACATGTTGAAAAATATCTAACTCAATCTTGTGTTATGTTTATGTTAGTGTAAATTCAGTGGCCATAAGTTTGATATTGCGTAATTTCACATTTAACTTGACTAACATTATATATTGGGAAAATGCATAGATTTCCCCCTGAACTTGTCTCGAAAAGTCAATTACACGTTGAAACTATTATGACGATCTATTACAAACCTTTACTATTTAAAAGTGAATTTATTTACCTCTGTAGACGTGTAGCACCACTCTCACAATATGTGGTGTATTACACTCGCTGCCACATCGATGCCATGTCAGAAATTAAAAAAAAGTTATATTCTTTTTTATTTTTAATTAACTTTTCTTTTGTTAACTATATTTTACACTAATTAATTTTCAATTAATTATTAAAATTCTCTAATAATTATATTTTCTTCATAGCAAAATTACAATAAGATGATAATTTTAACAATGGCCGCCAAGAACACTAATCGAAACATGGAGCTGATTTATGGAGTGAATAATTCTCCCGTTCTCTCAAAAAAGCCCGTCATAGCTGTAGCGGCTAAGAAACCCCCAAAATTTTATCCCATCGATGACATTAAGAAATCTTTTGTTAACAAACACAAATCAAAACCCACAAAACTTAGATTGATGATAAGTAATTTGCTAACAAAGCTGAGAAGAAGTGGAAGAAGGAAAAAGGAGAAATTTTTGCTTAAAAGAACGAGGAGAAACATGTGTTTCCTCAAGAGGGTGGGGTTGAAGAAGAAGAAGATGGTGGTGGATTGTGAAGAAGAAGAGATGTGGAGAGTGGGGTGGGGTCTAACTGAATTTTGATTACTTTTTTTCTACTTTAATAAATCTGACGCGCATATTTTTATTTTTTTTAAAATTATTTTGCCACATCAGTTTTAGGGGGTTAATAAATTCACTTTTAAATAGTAAAGGTGTGTAATAGATCGGCATAATAGCTTAAGCGTGTAACTGACTTTTCGAAACAAGTTTAAGGGGAAATCCATGCATTTTCCCTTATATATTTCCAATGATATTGTAAAAAGGGGAAGATAAAAATGTGAACTTGATACATGGAAGGCATGCACTTGACAGTGATCAAAGAATGCATTAAAGATGTGCACTTGATATTGATTAAATATCATAGTCCCTATGACTATTAGGTTGTATCGATGTTAATGTTTTGTAGAAAATATACTTGACGATCTTTGAATATATAAGTATGTCTTATCAACTAGTGACACTTTTTAAAGTCGTGTGGGCCTAGGTTCTAACCGGACAATATTACTAGCGGGTAGGGTCGTTACAAATGGTATTAATGTCACTCATGTGTTAGCCTTGTCGATGTGGGCCAGAGTTCAATTGAGTTTAGGCAAATCCTGGTAAGACAAGGCAAATCTCAGTGCCGAGTCTAGGCAAATCCTATATAGTGGGGCAAACCTCAACGAGGATGTTGAGTCCATAGACGGGGGTGTATGTGACTCCCCAGCTTAAGACAAGAATTCCGGCATCAACAAAAACATAGGAGAGATATTGAGTATATAAATAAGTATGCCTTACTAACTAGTGACGCAGTTTAAAGCCGTGTGGACCTATGCCCAAAGCAAAAAATATCACTAGTGGATTGGGTTGTTACATGAACTATCAAGTTTTCTACGCCTAATCATTTATTATAGGGTTGCAATGAGTGAAATGTGAGTCCCTAGACTCTTGTGAGATCTATATCTTGCAAAGTCAATGTTGTTAATCAAGCTGGTTCTTATGTTGAAAATGCATACGAATTCGTCATCATCAAAAAGAAAGAATTTGTTGAGGTGAACTGAAATTAATTTTGATTACATAAAATAACTCCAAAAAAACAAGTCCTTAACATGTCTCTTGGATGAATTGGTTATGTTGATTATTGGGTTATGTTGTTGAGTTCGAAGTCAAAACAGTAACTTTTTTCCTCAAACAAACATAAACGGTATATCAAAAAAAAAATTAAATCAAAAGGGCAAAATCGTTATTGAGGGAGCAATGTCTTTCAAATAAAATTAACATTGTTTGCACCGTCGATTAAAATTGCTGTTGGAGCAGCAATTCTGTCAAAAAACATTTTTTTTTTTGAAAAAACTGAAATCGCTGCCCATGCAGCGTTTTTCCTCAAACTTTTTTTTTTTTTTTGAAAAAACTGAAATCACTGCCCATGAAGCATTTTTCCTCAAACTTTTTTTTTTTTTTGAAAAACTGAAATCGCTGACCTCAATTTTTTTTTTAATTGTTTCTTATTGATATATAAAAGGAAAGTTCAAATAAATTTTACATGATTTTCCCCTCCTTTGTAATAAATCTCATTGTATTTTGCCACCTAGTTGATCCATGAGAAATGCAAACTTTGCCAACAACACTACAGGCACAATTAAAAAGAAAAAAAATTGAGGAAAATCGCTGTCCATGCAGGATTTCAGTTTTTCAAAAAAAGAAAAATTGAGGAAAAACGCTGCTCATGCAGCGATTTCAATTTTTTCAAAATAAAGTAAAATTTATGACGGTTTTAATTTTGTTCGAAAAACATCGCTCCCTCCAGAGCGATTTTGCCCTTTTGGTTTATTTTTTTTTTGATATACCATTTATGTTTGTTTGAGGAAAAAAGTTACCGTTTTAGCTTCGAACTCGTGAAAGAATCAGGTCCATTAATAATTGAAGAAAACTATTGATCATATGTTGTCAAGCAAATTCCAAGTTCAAAAATGATTTCTTGAGAAATTAGGTTTATGGGTTAAATGCGTGGATCAAGGAATATGAGTTCAACACAAAAATATTACTACACTTGCACAAAAGGGTTGCTATAATCAATTTGATTGTACGTAGAAGTAAAAGATACTAGAGTTATGATTACAAAATTATATAACTCAAAAACCACTCAAGCTTAGTAACTTGTGGCAAATTTAATCTTACGAGGGTAGATCATAATATGTTTTTACTCTCTTAGAACAAGCTGTTTTCCACAATAAATTACTTGTATTCTTATATTCGACAATCTTACTTCTTGTTTAATTAACGATAAAGATTATAGCATGGACAGAAATAATGTAGATCACAAAAAGGATATGGCTCTAGTCTACCTCTACTTTATGTGTCCTAATCAATCCAAATGGAACAATCGACTTTATAGAAAATGATTGGATCATCAAAGCCACTATCTACACAAATAGTTAGGTAGAAATTTGACCCAGCCTTTTGATAGTGGCGGGGTCAGAAATTTTATTAAGGATGTCCAAGAATAATGACGTGTACGACTGTCAAAATAAAACAAAGAAATATTGTGTTATTTGGGGTTCAAACCCATAACTCCATTCAAATTGACACCCATTATCACCACGCCAACGTTATATCTTTTGTCAATGATATCCAACTTTAAATATAGAATTTGAGATATATATATATATATATATATATATATATACAACATAATTTTCTGACGAAGGGTGTCCAGTTGGACACCTGAGGTGGCTATAGCTACGCTACTGCCTTTTGGCTAATTAAAGACCACCTTTCAACAAATTTAAGGCATGTCTCTTACATACTTTCTTGCAAATAATAGCTCAAAAGAAGATGTAAAAAACGTGCCTTGCCTGTTGGGGGAAAAGGAGATGGACCATTTGCTAGCTAGCTAGACATTATTGACTACCTTTTTTGGAAAAATCATATAATTCATCGGATTTCGGAGGAAATTTTTAATTCAACTTAATTAGGTTGATATCATTTACGAAAAATTCTAGTCGTACACCATTGACTACTAAAATGTTAATCATCCAATCTACATTATTATTATTATTATTATTAGGATGCAACGTATCAAGAAAATTAGAGTACTTGTTTTGTATTGTGCATTTGTAGCTAGGAAATGATAATGAAAGATAGGAGTAAGTGAAAGGGACCAAAAGAATAGACCCACCTCTAGAAATAAATGCACCAAATGCAAAACTTGCCCACCTGATCATATAAACATGATATCTAAGCTTTTGAGAGAATCCAAAGCAAACTTAGTAGGCACACTTTATTTAAAATTTATGGAGTCGGAGTTGAAGATGGATTTGTATTTGATTATATTATTTTGCATGAAGAGAATATTTAGAATAATGTTCATGTTTGAATGTACTTAATATAACTTCAAACGAAAAAAAGTGAGCTGAAAAAAAAGTTATAAGTTGTTTTCCAAATATGAAATTATTTTAGAAAAAAGTGAATACTCTCTATGTTTCATATCACTTCACTCATATTGACTAAACACTTCCCTTAAGACAATATTTATTTGAAGTTTTTATTTTACTAAATTAACCTTGTATTATGCTTTGAAAATCTAAATTTGAGTACTAGTATTTTATGTAGTTGTTTAATGATAAGAATCGTATTGAATGAAACAATAAAATTATCTTAATTTGCTAAAATCATGAACAAATAAACAGAAAAATATATTTTTAGTATACAAATCAAATAAATTGAAACCGATAAAATATAATTTTTATGACCAAACATATCCTATAGTCATAAAGAAGCCTAGAGTGGGATGTGGGGAATGTTCTTCAACTTTTACTCTGGCTACAATGAGACATGCCACTAGCTGTCAAATTGCTTCATTGTATACTAAAAATGTGGTTGTAGTTCCACAAAATTAAATGTGTAATGTGTATTATCTCAAAAAAAGAAAGGTGGGACTAGCATAATTTTGACTATCTATATATCTTCTAGCATAAATGAGTTATATAATCATTGTACGAAAGAATTTAAATTCTCTCAATAACGTAATAATTTGTCATCATGAGACCTTTTCTATCTATAGATTACGCCATTATTAATGAACTTATTTGTTCATGTACAATGTTTCACTATAACTCGAATTAGAACCCACAACAAATTAAATATATTGCCACTTTATTAATTCATTAGACTAGGTATAGGGTGTATTCAAATTTCAATATACTCCAATGTTTATATGTGTTTGAATCTAATTATTATTATTTACTATGTACTTAGGCTTATCTAATAATATATAGGTAATAGTTTTCGAGTTTGTATCGCCCTTATTTAAGCAGTTATAAAAATATCCTTCATCTTATTTAGTAGAAAAAAGGTTTGAGAGACCTCTAAGGTATTTTTGTCATTATTATTATTTTATTTCAAAATAATTAAAAACGATACTATTATTCCATCCTCTGAGATATCATATCTCGATATAAATTACTAATTATGATATAACTCATCCCAAAGTTAGTAATCAAATAAGGAATAAGCCAATATCAAAATTTTATCTCAGGACTAATGCTTGTCCAACATACCAAACGGCTTGTATGAGCTTAACAATTGAACCCTTTCATAATAATTTAATTCCCAAACTTTGGCATCATCAAAATTAAACGTAAGTAGTGAACCTTTTATAACTATAACCTAACAAAGTGGATATATGTGCTTTACAAGATTAGGCAATGCCCACTATATGAAGGTGAAAATAACTAATTAAAGTTGTCATTCTCCCTTGCAAAAGCCACATTTGTGGGATACATGTCTTCTCTTCTGAGCATTCTGCATGTGATTTCAAGATACAAAGTTTATGACCAACTTTTGATCATGACATACAAAGTTTATGAACAACTTTTGAATCATGATAGAGACCTATAACCATCATCATTTTAGGTTCACTTTGAATAAAATAATTCATTCTTTCTTTTTCTAATGCTAGCTACTTTCAATTAGTGAAATCTCACGAAGTATGGTCTGAAGAGTGTAGAGTATACACAAGTTTTATTACTATCTCGTTGAGGTAGTGTCACGCCCCGAGCCTACACCCTGGGCGGGA
>NW_006239306.1:186528-199910 GCF_000226075.1 Solanum tuberosum | reverse complement strand
GGCAAGTCTAGCCCTGAAATTATAGGAATTTCCTTTGCACCCTAAGGGTCTGTCAAGGCGTCTAAAATCACTGATCTACAACATCTTGTTCTATTACGGCTGTCCAGAATATGTTATTTAATTATTCCGTGTATCATTTTACTTACATATACGATATTATTTTTTGACGAAGGGTATCCAATTGGGAATCCTAACTATAACATAGTAGACCAATGATTTCGTACGTTCTGCTTAAATATGTCCTGTGCTCAACAAGGAAAGAGCAAATGTAGTATCAGTACACAATCACAATACACTGGTATGATCATACGACCAGTTTTAAGACATGAATGTAAACATGCAACCAAAACACAGTAATACAATCGTACACATATATCAACAAGTCACCATATATATAGACTCACAATCATCAATCTTGACTTAACCAACACATGAAGCATGGCCCATATGATCACAACAACATATATTAGTTCACTCATGGAATTCATACCCAAACTGTTAGTGTACTAGCATGGTACCCGAGTTAACCATAGTTAATGTACCGATATGATATCCGAGTCAACTATCAATCACAAACAACATGCACAATCACAATCATAATGAACAACCACACTTGAAGCCACAAATAAATTAACAGGTTCATTGTATGAGATTTAGTAACAGGATATCATTTCATAATCACCCCTTATGGGTTTTCTGCATGTTTTGCACAAGTAATAGTATAAAGTAGTTAACATGAAAATATTACATGCATTGGAAATAAATAACAATCACCTACCTCGAATCAAGTCGTGAAAACTCTTAAGAATTCAAGCTTTCCCCTATTGCAAGACCTTGACTTGTTCTTGATCTAAAATAATAATAAATACAACAATCAATAACGAATGACCTAATAATACCCGGATTATACTCAAATCCTAACCCTAGGACAAATTCATGATCATTATACCCAATCAAGACCTTTCCCACCATAATTCCAAGTTAAAACCCCTCACATAAAGTTGACCACCATTGCTCTAGGGTTTAAGAATCAATTTACATGTTAAGAGTAATTAACTTACCTTTATAGAAGAGAACGATGAAAAATGCCCTAGGTCGATTTTGGGACTTTCCTGCACAAAAATCTGACTAACTCCACTATAATGGCCCAACCCGATATAGCAGCCCACATGCTACAACGGAAATTAATTTATCCCGCTATTGCGGCATGACACTTGCTATAGCGGCTTGTATGGAGGCAGAAACTCAGAAATTCTCTCCAGATACTTTATTTCGCAACAGACCTTCAAACCTTGACGTTCTATACTATCCCTTCACTCCAAGTTTGATATTGAGAGTTCCATTTACCCGAATTTAATTTTGGAAGGCCTTATGGGGTTCCTTAATGTCTTAACTACTACAAAACATGATCTAAGCTTAGACATTATCCCCAATCCCTTCCCTGATCTCCCTAGACCCCACATTGCTAAGATTTCAGCTGAGACTGAAGTAACCTAAGATTTTCAAGTTACTACTCAAATTTTTTTCTGATCCAAATCTTTCACCATTGGTCTACTCATAATGACCGAAAGGGGTCATTACAAAAAATCTTTAATTTGGATCCCAAAATTAAGGGGTAATTAACTAATTTGAACTTATCCATGTAGTTATGCACTTTTTGAATTGAAATTAAACATCTTGGTTTTTATACTTTGATGGGTCACTGAGATTCTTTTGATGAATTATGTTGAACAAATATCAATCTAATCTGATTGATCCTAAAGCCTATAACAATAGAACCGAAAAAAGTATACAAAAGACAATTTTTTCTATTGTATTACTAATATTTTATATTTGTATTATATTAATATCAGCCTATATTCGTATCAATGTGATTTTCATTATTGATGAAATTTTTTATTTGGAGAATAGATTGGTGATCTCCTTATATGGACTTGGACAATCCTCCCTCTAGAGTTAGATTTTGAGGTTGAGTTAGACCATGCATAATATCTTTACATGGTATCATAGTCAGAGGCGGATCCAAGATTCGGAGGTTGGGGGTGCCATATCATCTAAATGGTAAACGGGTCGGTTCCTTCATTTTATGTTATGATTCGGGTTATTTAGTTTTTTCGATTTTTGTAAATACATTGATCAAATATACATATTTAGTAATGTTTTTTTGATATTTTTTTAGGAATAAGATACTTATCCTCTATAACTTTGAGAAAACAAGAGATTTTTCACCTTAAAAATTCAAATTTGTATACATCATCTAATACCATATAGTTGAGAAACAATAAAAATTATAGCTTCAATCTAGTTATCTCCATTTAGTGTGACGTTAAAGATTGAAAGAACCTTTAAATTCCAAATCTTTAACCTAATAATATCCATCATTTTAAAAACTTTTTCGAAAAAAAATATTCATTTAAAATATATTTTTATTAATATTCTATGTGACATTCAAAATTTAATATTAATCTGTAATTAATATAGAAAATCACGCAACACTCGTATCAATTAAAGATATATAAATAAGCAAGGAGTAGCAAATAAAGGAACTAATTAAAGGGGCGAGAAATTAAAACAAAGACAAAAAAATTGGCGAGAAACTAAAGCAATGACAAAAAAAGAAGAGGAAAATAAGAGGAAGAGCCTGAAAAAGCCATTCGCACAAACAAAGAATAAAAAAATAAGTGCTGGTAACGAGATTCGACCCCCCGACGCTAACATTGATAGCTACATCCTTTGCCAGTGGCACCATTGAACATATTATTCACTGGGTGGCAGATCTAATATATATTCAATTTGTTATACTTATATACATATAAATACAAAGTTTTAACCGAGGTCACTGGGTGCCGTGGCACCCCCACCCATAAGGGTAGATCCGCCCCTGATCATAGTCACCAGGACCATTTCCGTTTGGGCTCTCGATCCACGCTCAAATTAGGCCTGGATGTGAAGGGGAGTGATAGAGTGGGTCAAAGTTTCACATCGATTGGAGAATGAACTGATGATCTCCTTATATGGACTTAAGTAACCTTCCTCTCTGTTGAGTTAAGCCCAAATACTATATCTTCACGGCTACAAACCGTTACAACTAAGCCGATAAATGAAGGTCTCTTTATTACACTTTATATATACACTCTAATATTTATAATTAATTTTTTTTTCTCAAATATCTCATTTAAAGGTAGAGGGGCAATAAGGTCATTTGGAGACACTTGGGCACCATCGATGAAGCCATAGAGATGAAACCTAACGTAGTATTTTGATGAAACATGCCATGCCATGCAATCTCCAAACATTGCCTATACTTATAGGGGCCCTAATGTAGTTTCTTCCCCTTTAACACGTGTCAACATCTCAAACCATCTACCAAATATGACCACATATTTTGTTTGCCAAATGACATTAGTTATTTACTGTGTAACATACATTTTCCAACTCCAGTCAACTCACATTCCCACTACTCAATCAATTGAACAAATCACAAAAGAGAGAAAAAAAACCCAATGAAGGTACAAATTTCAAAAATTCAATTATAGTGTGTTCTTTCTTCTTTTCTTATCCATTGTTCTATTAGAGTACTTCTTATAATAACTTCTATTTGTTGCACTTTTTTTCTTGTATTTTTAGATCTTCAATTGGGTGCATCGCAAATTTCATCAAAAAGGTGATGCTATATTAGCTACGAATTTCATCGCTAATTTATATTTAGCAGTTCATGACCTACATAATTTATCTGTCGCTAATTCCTGTGTTTTATATTTGGCAGATGGGAGGAAAGATATTGATGAACTAAAGATTAGCAATGAGATTATTGGTCATCATGACACACAGATTCTTCTTCAAGATGCCTCATTTGCACATATGTTAGACATTTGGAATGGAGGAATACTTACAATTGGCACATTTGGATTTGATCCACTCATGAAAAATGTTCAAGATCAACAAAGTGTCATAGACATTGAATCTCTAGAGGAAGAGGAAGAATTAGAAGAAGAAGAAGAATACTATTCAGTGGAAAATGAAATTCAAGAATATGAAATTCCATTTAATGATCATGAGGGAATTAATGAAGAATTGTACCCTTTAATATATGCAAATATTGGAGATGAAATGATTTATAACGAGGATATTATTGAGTCAAACAACAACTCATCTACTGATCAGACCAATACTAAGATGATGAAAAAAGAAAGGATTACTCTAGCAGATTTGTTCTCTGCTGATTCTGATCATCATCACCGTAAGGCGGATCGTCGTTCTGCAAGCAAAATTACAGAGTCAGACATTTTCACTAAGAAGTCTAATTCGTCTCCACAAATCAAAAATGGACTTTCTTTCGCCAAAAAGCTCATTCCACGTGTCAAGGACGAGCCGCGCCCAATCCAAAAGCTACAAAAAGTGAGTCTAAAAGTATTTATATTTTTATTTATTTTTAATTTTTTTTTATAATTGTGGTGTTCGGTGTCACCTCCCACCAGCAACAGACAACAGCTAACTCCGTGTTTTTTGTCTCCCGCTGAGTTTTAACATGAGACCTTAGGGTTCTCAACGACTTCATTGACCACTAAGCCACACCTTTAAAGTAAATTTAACTTTCTTCCATCGAAAATATAAATTAAATTTTACAAACACTAACGTTATTAAAAAATAATTACTTTATCATATCAGATTACATTACAACTAAAATAACTTTTAGCGGCAATAAATATAGACATTAATAAAGAGTGCTAAAGTCTTTACTGGCATTAGTTAAGTGTCATTAGAACCAATGTCGCTAAAGGCTTTAAGGACATATACAACGAGTGCTAATTGCCGCTAAAAATACATATTTAGCGGCAAATAAGCTATTACTGTTAATTAATTACCGCTAATTAGGGGTGGGCATAAATACCGAAAAACTAAAAAACCGAACCGAACCGAACCGAACTAATTCGGTTCTTCGGTTTTTCAGTTTGGTGTCGGTGTTATTTTTTTGGAAGTTCGGTTCTTCCGTTCGGTGTTCGGTGTAAGGGTCTCAAAACTTCGGTGCACCAAAAAACCGAAATTTTTATTTTTTATTTTTTATTTTTTATTTTATATATATATATATGGGCATTCTCTTAACTAAAGATAAAAAATTCAATCAACAATTAAATCATTCTTGAACAAATCAAAGTAACACCCAATGTACAATTCAATAGGTAACTTGAAATATTAATTTCCAAGAGAAACTCAAACATATTTCTACCAATGTACATTATGTAAAGGAACCCTCTTCATACTTGTTTTTCTCGATAAACTGTTGAAGGCACGATGTTCTTGATAAAGACAAATATAGTCTTTTAGTTAGCACAATAAGTGTTCCATAGTAATACACATCATTCCTTAACATAGTTTGAAATTTCTAAATTTTATACTTTATCCTTATTTTATTTTTCATTCACACCGAAAAACCGATTTAAAAGCACCGAACTAAACCGAACCGAAGTAGAAAAAATGAACCGAACAGAATTAGTTTGATTTAATATATGGTGCACACTTTTCTAAAACTGAAAATCAAAAAACCGAACCGAAGAACCGAACGCCCACCCTACCACTAATAATATTTTTGATATAGTGTTAAAGGTAACTACATGTAATTACTCGTAAGCAAAACAACCTGGAAGAATGTTGTTAAAGTGGAATTCATAATTTAAAAGAGAGAATTCTTTTACATATAATCAATATGTAAAATTTAAATATTTTTCTTTTCTTTTCTTTTGCGTGCATGCAATGCAGGGGCGGAGTCACAATGCAAGTTACACGCTCTGCGCTCGTAACTCAGTAATTTTAGTTAAAACATTGTAGTATTTGTGTTAAAAGTTTCATTTAGTATACGTAAATAATGATTCAGAACTCATAAATTAAAAATTCTGACTCCATTATTGTCTAATCAAATTTAATCAATTGTGATAAATTAAATGTTTTGTAGTTGATGACGAAAGTGTTGAAAAGGAAGGTTCATCCAGATATTGAAACCAAATTGGGCAAAATCAACAGTCAAGTGAAAGCAGGTAGCATGCTTGGTCTTTCATGCGTTAAACACGTCAGGGTTGAATCATCTGTTTCTCTTCTCCTAACTGATCAAGGTACGTACTATCCTTTTCAGACTCCACGTGTGAAATTATACGAAATATATTGTTATTATTGCATACATACTGAATGGTTTGATTTGGAATAACAAATAGTTTCGAGATAAACTGTAAGATTATTTTATCTCATGTTTAATATAATTTTAGATTCCGAAATTCATAATAACTAATCTCAAGATAAAATAATAAAATGACAAATATGTCCTTTCCCAAAGCTTTTCTCTCAAAGTTATTAATATTTACTGAGTAATAAAAATATATTCATTAGATTATCCCATCATTATTTTGTTCTGATTCGATTATTATAATCTTAAAATAACTTATTTCGAATCAATTAATCTTTTGTTGCTCAATTTCCATGTAGCGCGACATGGTCAAACTGATAATACATAAAGTAACACATTTTTCGCTGTAAATCCTCCTTTCTTGTTTTCTTCTATATGTTTCTTGGAATCTTTTTATTTATAGTACATTTTTCCCTTTTTTATGTAGTGCTAGACCAAAGGTTAAAAATAGAGTTAGGCCCAATATTGATTTGACATGGTATTAAAGCCACACCTAAAGTGGTCCTAGGAAATCGAATAGTTGCATGAGGTGGAAATTACAATTTGTATCCATGAATATGCACGCATTGGATCAAATAATGGAACCCTGAATAAAGAATGTCTAGCTTTAGATGTGAGGGGATTATGAATGGAATGTCCTGAATAAAGAATGTCTAGCTTTAGGTGTGAGGGGATTATGAATGAAATGTCCCACATCTGTGAATGATATGGAATCTTGAGGTTCTTATAAGGCTTGAATAATCATTTTTTCTTTGAGCTAATTTTTGAGTTGTTAGTTACGTCGAAGATCAAATTTAACAAATAACATATAAAGTATTTTTTTTCCACTCAGTGTTCGAATTTTGTATTTGAGTCAGATTATATTTGGATCACGCATTGCATAATTCATTTTGGGGACAACACTACAATGATTGTTTGGTGGAGTAACAAATAAGTACTTATGAGTCGTTTGGTCATTGGTTAGAGTTTTATAGATATTAGTAATGTAGAATTTTGCAGAGTTTATTTATTATTTATTTTATTTTCACCTTGCATTAAATAATACATAAATTAACTCATACCTTACAATTATATAGAATTGTTAACTAAAAATTAAACAACATAGTTAACGTGCTAAGTTTTATACATAACAAATAAAAATGCTATCAAATATGATACTAAGTATATTAATTTAATACATAAATAACTAATTTCCTTACCATTAAGTAGTAACCTCTTAATTCTGTCCAAGGCTTATTTATGGGCTAGAAAGCTAGGTCTATGCTATAGTATAAAAATAAAAAGATTTGACACTAGTTTTAAGGCTATTTAATAGAACTTGAGTATTATTACGCGGCCGAGCTACGGCTCCGGGCTTGAGGCTCAAGGTTGATTGGTGTCAGACTGAAAATTGTTGTGAGTGCACTTCAGCTAGAAACTGAGCTATTACGGGGATAAAAAGGGTCCCTCGTCTCCTTTTTAGACAATTCTTCTCTCATGAGTTATTTTTCAAGATTGATATAGTCCCAAGATCCATTTTCTTACGTGGTATCAGAGTCAGTCTCATCCCAATTCATTGTTTCTGATGTTGGGACACCCATATTATCTTGTCCACACTTAAACTGTCCACTCTTGGGTGATGCGCGGGTGTTGGAGTCTTACATTAGTGGGATATGAGGTCTTCGGTCTCCTTATATGATCTTGAGCAATCCTCTCTTCATGAACTAACTTTTGAGATTGCGTTAATCCAAGATTCATTTCGGTATCAGAGTCAGACCCATCCAATTCATTATTTCCTATGTTGGGCCCCCATCTTAAATTGTCCATGCTCTAGAAATGTGCAGTCCTGAATGTGCGTGGGTGTTGGAATCCCATATCGATGGATAAAGGGTCCTTAGTCCCCTTATATGATCTTCGATAATTTTTCTCTTATGAGCTAACTTTTTAGCATTAAGTTAGGTTCATGATTCATTTCTTTAATATCAGAATACTATTTGATTTCTTATATTATTATCAATCTTTAATAACTGACTTTTTTCTCTAACATACAAATTGTTTTCCATTCTCCAGCCAAACGTAGGAAAACATTTTACAGAAAAACAATTTTCGAAAATATTTATGTCATATCATATAATACTAGTACTTCTCTGTTTCTAAAGTTTCCAATCTTTCAATTTGGACCGCAGCTGATTACTCTCTAAGTTTTTGTCAGTAGTCTTTTAGTAGGAATATTTATTATCCTTATCTAAGAGGAAAAGTTAAATATAATTGTAGTACAAAAGGGATACATGGAGCTATGACGTAACTGATAAAGTTATTGTCATGTGACTAGAATGTCACAATTTTGAACTTTAGAAACAACCTCTTGTAGAAATGTAGGATAAAATTGCGTATAATAGACTCTTGTGATCCAGTACTTCCCCAGACTCTACGTATAAACACTTTTTTAATGATCATATATCTCCATTGCAATGATATATTTTTTCTTTTTTCCCCCTCATTTTTGCAGATCTCACGGCCTAGGCTGACCTATTCCAATTCAATTACTTGCTTTCATTGGCTTGGGGATGAAATGAATTAATTAATAATGTTTGTAATATTATTGTTTTAATTGCTTGTAAAATTTTCAATATTGTGAACAGCTAGATCATGTGATCTTGTTATTTTTCATGGCTTTTGGCCTGTGTCGTGTGTGACAAAAAGGTTTTAATATTGGTGTTGAATTTAGGGTTTGATTTTGACTGATTGTTTATTATTTGGAATTACCTGAAGTGTTTTCTTCTAGCTAATAATTAATCAGCAGTGATTATTATGCACTTTATAAAGAAAAGAGAAAGTTTAGCTACTTAATTAATTAAGAAAAAGGCACATCAAATTGAATAATTCTTATCCAAATTACAAATGACAATATCAATTTGTATTAGTTATTTCGAGTGATGATTGATGTTTGGACCATAACACAAGCAATGAAAGATATATTGGATAACAACTATTACTTGGCTTATAGTCCAAACATTGTTAGATATTTGTCTCTAATCTAAAATTTTAGCTGTCTTCCTCTCTTCGCTCTATAACTGAATAAAAGGAGCATGACGAAAAGCCAATCTTTGGATTAAAGAAACAAACCGGCATGTTTAGAAATGAGACGTCATTTACGAGTTTCATGTTGAACAAAGTAAGATGAGAAAGACTCACGGAAGAAGTATACTTAGCGCGCGAAGGATCCATTGAAAGTTCTATTTTTCATATAGATCAATGGGTACACTAATCTCCGTGTGAGATTTCTTTTGTCATTTTCTTTTTATTCAATTTCTACTCATCAGCTTGAAAAGAAGTCTCTCGTCGTGTATTAAAGTGTCATAAGGTTAAATTTTATTTTTTTTCGCTATTTCAAAAAGTTAAATTATCTAGCTACTAACATTATTCGAGACCCACTCATTAGCAACTTTAGTCTAATGAGCCTCTTACTCTCAAGGCCCACTCCTATTGGGCCTCTTAAACCCTATCTCTCTCTCTCTCCTTAAACAAACAAATTATTAAGAAAAATCAAATTCTTATGTGGGGTTGTTAGATAATTTTGCCCTTGTCCTCCATCGATTATGTAAGAATTTTTAATGGAATTTAGTAATTTGAGGCAACTCGACTCATGTCTAAAGGTTTTAAATTAAGGGTGTGTTTGGTATGAAGGAAAATATTTTCCATAAAAAATGTTTTTTTTAGAATTTTTTTTTTGGAAAATAAGTTGGTTTCTAACTTATTTTCATGTTTGGTTGGTGAGTGAAAAATATTTTTTAGTGTTTGGTTGGTGAATGAAAAAAACATTTTCTAGAAAATATCTTTTATTTCTGGCGGGAGAGTAGAAAATATTTTTTAGGAAAATAATTTTTGATCGGAAACAATTCCGGATAATCGATCCAGGATCCGACCCCGACACCAAACTAGGACATGACCCGACAATCGATTCGGAATCTAACCCTGAGATCTAACATATGACCTGACTCTAACTTTTAATCAACACTCAAGGATCTACGCGTACCATAATCTTGGCTACAATGGATTTTCCCTACCTTAGGTTAAGCCCAAACCCTTCCCTAGGGTGACAACTACCGATTTTAATGCCTAAGAATCTCAATACCAAGTTAGGAAAGAAAGTTTCATACCTTTACGAAGGATTTTTATGAAAAAATGATGAATTTCGCCCTAGGTTGCCTCTGCACTTCTACAAAATGTTCTTGAGTAAGAATGAACGATTTTGGAATTTTTTTTGCATTATTAACAACTTAGTCCGTCGTAGCGGCCAAATCCTACTATAGCAACGTCGCCGTATCGGAACTGGCAGCTATAGCGAGAATGAATTCATCTGTTGTAGCGGCGCGCGGCTGACACGAGCCATAATCTCGAAAATCCTCCAAAATTACCCATTTCACAATGCACCTACAAACCTTGATGTTTCAGATCAACCCCTTCGCGCCAAATTCGATATCAGGAGTTTAATTTACCCGAATTCAATTATTTAAAGTCATGCAGACTCCTTAACTTCTTAGCTAAAAGGCAAACAAACTCTACTTAGACATTTCACCCAATCCCTTCTCAGAGTTTCCCTAAACCCCATCTCGCTCAGATTTTGTCCAAGCTTAGCCTAGTCTAAAATTTTCATCTCAGTACTCCAGAAGTTTTCTCGCCCTATTTCTTTTACGATTAGCTTACTTATAACAACAGAAATGATCGTTACATTAATGCAATACTTTTTATTAAATATCTATATGGATCAACCTGAGGAATTTAAGAGTTAGGGAAAGAAATAATCTATTTGTAAACTCATTAAATTTTTGTATGGACTAAAACAGACAGCTAGGCAATAAAAATCCAAATTGTCTGAAGCACTAATAAAGATTGAGTTCAGATAAAGTGAATATGCTCACTCTCTGTTCATCATAAAGACATCACAAGAAATGACCATTATACTCATTTATGTAGATAATAATTAAAGAGTTTGTTATTTGTAATATACTCCTTCTGTCCTTAATTACTTGTCCACTTTTGAATTGACACATTTACTAAGAAAATAATTATTGACATAGTGAGTTTACCATTTTACCCTATTAATTATGAAGTAGATGAATTAAAAACTTAAGATTTTCAAAAAATTCTACCTTTTAAAAAGTAATTAATTGATGGTATAATAGGTAAAAAAAATTGTCCTTTCTTGATTTGTCAAAATGAACAAGTAATTAGGGATAATTATAAAAGGAAAAGTGGACAAGTCATTAGGGATAGAGGAGTATAGAACTTATGTTTTAAATTTAAGTTCATTTGAGGTAGAGTTGGATGTTGAATTATGTATTTGATTATTAAAATTCAAAAATTAAGCTATTGATTTTTGGCACTTCAACTTCACACTAAAACGACTAAAGTTTAACCCAATAAATGGCTTAATATCAATTAAAAATGTCAAAAGTTTGGTCCTTCTAAGACTACAACTTCCGTGTGTTTGGTCAGGGGCAGAGCCAGCATATACTTACGAGTTCATCTGAACTCCCTTCGGCGAAAAGTATTACTCTTATATATGGTTAAAATTATATTTTAGGTATATATAAAATATGTCGAATTCCTTAGACTAGTTCGTGTGTTAATTTCTTCATATTTTGAACTCTTTTTTTGAAAATCCTGGCTTCGCCACTATGTTTGGTATGATGGAAAATGTTTTCTTCAAAAATAAGTTGATTTCTAACTTATTTTCTCCTGTTTGGTTGGTGAATAAAAAATATTGTGTTTAGTTGGTGAATGAAAAAAGCATTTTTTAGAAAATATCTTTTATTTTTTGTTAGGGAGTAGAAAATATTTAGTGGTTTGGTGGGGTGGGGTGGGGTGAGGTGGGGGGGGGTTCTGGGGGCTGGTTTAGAAAATGTTTTCCTTACTTTTTTAAGGAAAGTAATTTTTCTTAAATTTGAGAAAAATGAGTTGATTTGAAAAATATTTCAAAACATTTAAGCCAACCAAATATGAGAAAATATTTCTTAAATACCAGAAAATGTTTTCCTTCGTACCAAACACACCAATAAATTAAAAAACAAGAATTTATATTATGCCACACAACGAAAAAAAATGCAACAAAAGTTATGATAGCTAGAAATGGATTTGTGAGTCCTTTCGTTTTCTTCTTGTTGTTTATGATTTTGTTATTTTAACTTTTTTTTTGTTTTAGAAATAGTTACATACATGAGAAAATTCAGTCGTTAATGTCTGAAGTTATCGTCAAGATCACAACTCTCCATAAAAATGTTCAAGTTTGGCCTCGTCTAGGGAATAATTTTAGTATAACTTTTTTTTAAAATTTTTTATCTTCATAAGTCGTACTAAATTTTTGACAAAAATGTCCGGTATTCATAGTGCCTGTGGGAATAAAATTTTGGCAGCAACTAATTTGACAGCCACATTTGTTGAAATTACTTGCCATAAATGTGAAAGTTAGTAGCCACATTTGTGGAAGTTGGTAGTCAAAGTTTGGTATAGTTTTGGTAGACTTTGGCAGGCAAATTTTGTGAAATTTGGCTACTGCATTTATGTCACCATGATGTAATCAAGAGGTTCAAAAACTCTATAAATAGAGTAGTAATTAAACACTTGAAGACACACCAAAAATAGAGAGCAATAGAGAGTAATCCACAAACAACTTCTTAGTTTGTGAGAAAATAGTAGGGGTGTACATGGCCGAATTGGTTCGGGTTTTTCAAATATCAAACCAAACCGTTTGTGTAAAAATTTTAAATTTATAAATCAAACCAAACTAATAAAATTCAGATTTTTTTGGGTTTTTCAATGTCGGGTTGGTTCGGGTTCAAATACCAAACCAAACCATTGTATCGAATTTTTAAATTTATAAATCAAACCAAACTAATAAAATTCAGATTTTTTTGGGTTTTTCAATGTCGGGTTGGTTCGGGTTCAAATACCAAACCAAACCATTGTATCGAATTTTTAAATTTATAAATCAAACCAAACTAATAAAATTCAGATTTTTTTGGGTTTTTCAATGTCGGGTTGGTTCGGGTTCAAATACCAAACCAAACCATTGTATCGAATTTTTAAATTTATAAATCAAACCAAACTAATAAACCTCGGTTTTTTTTTCCAGATTTTTGGATTTTTTCGGTAAAGTTTGCATACAAACATATAATTAACTTGTGCTCCAAATATTTCTTTAGTCCAACCAAAATACAATTATCTA
>NW_006239306.1:175892-186344 GCF_000226075.1 Solanum tuberosum | reverse complement strand
GTTAAAACCAAACCAACCCAAATATAGTCGGGTTTTTTTTTCCAATACCAAACCAAGTCAAACCAAACCACTAGTCGGATTTCTTTTCCGGTTTGACTCGATTTGCGGTTTGGTTCGGTTTTCGGTTCGATTTTATACACCCCTAGAAAATAGTGTGGAAGTAATATAATTGTGAGTTGTAAGAAATAAAAGAGTGTTGTGTAGTAGTCTTCTGACACTACCAAGTTTTTCATCAATATTATTGTATTACTTATTCAGGTATCATATTTACCCCATTTTAATATTTGGTGTTGTTGTTACTCTCTTCTTATTGTTATTTAGTTTGGATATTATCCTGGGTGTGATTATCATTTTGTCCAACAGTACCACCCTTAAACAACTGTCACTAAAATTAAAATTTGTGTCAAACTTTGTATAACAAAATTTGTATAACTGTTTACACTTCAGATGTTTGTAATTGTATAAATTCGTCATTTCGAGTTTATAAAAAAATAATTGAATTATACAAATATACTTACAAATTATACAAACGAGGTAACTTAAATTGTTTCTACAGCCCGTAAATATGCAAACTATAGCTATTTGCGAAAGTTCCTCAAAGAAAATTGGGCTTATAGTTGTGCAAAGCATGGATGCTGTCCATCCTAATCATAGAAGTCCATTAAGCAAAAGGGACAAAATTTTTTATATACATATAGGAGCAAACCCGTGGATAAAAATGCATTTATTGTAGTGAGTATCACTATTGTATACACGACTTCTCAAGGTATTTCTTGCATTAAAAAATGAAAACAACGTGATGGAGCAAATTTATACTCCTTCCATACATGTGAAAACAATTTTTCAACAAAAATAATTTGTGTACATGTAATATATCAATATTATATACAGAGTGTATAATCATGTATATATGATGTATAATTGTGTATAATATATATATGTGTGTGTGTATATACATAAGCAATGATGTCAACACAAGAAGACAAAAGAATATGTAAGCAACGACATCACAAACCGCTATTATAAAGAAGACTCCACTACCTATCCACTACTATAAAAAGGACCCCACTACCTATAAAGAAGACTCCACTACCAAAAGAAGACAAAAGAAGGACCATTAAACTTTGAAAAAGTTTCACAAGCCATGTGACGATGGGGCCCAAAGAGCACCCGGCAGGTGAAGAAAGTTTATTCGAAATTTGAAATCCGAACTTAAGATCCAGATCCTTAGCTATAAATAGAAGGCCATTTGCCAAAAGAATAGTAGAGCGAAGAGTAAGCAGACCATACATCAAATGATTTGGAAAGAATTAAACTACATATTTCCCTTCTCTTCCCTTTCAAAAATAAAAATAAAAATAAAAATAAAAAGAGTGTGAGTGTTTGTTGTTTACAAAGAGTGTGAGAGTTTATTTTCTGCAAGTAGCTACAAGGTCACCCGGGGGCTCCCGAAAGGGAAACCTCATTTCCGACCATTATCATGTAAGTAGTTATCTGTTTTCTAGATCTTAGTAAGTTTCTCCCTATGTTATGTATGTATGTACTGTTATTATGAATGTATAATATGATGTTTATATCACAATAATGTTCATATACTGTTTAAATTACTCTTAGTAAATGGTTAGTTCCTTACCTTCTTAGTAACCCCGATGGATTAACCTGTAAATACCTAGGGAATTTGAAAGTCCGCCATGGTCAGGGAACCGAAAGGACTGTGTATCCCATTGTGTGGTTAAAGAAGCAGGTGCTAAGAACATGGGCTAAGGAAAAGAGATGAACAGAGTAAGAGGAAGAGAGAGGATGAACATTAAAAGAAAAAAACAATTTTGGGAGAAATTACATAGATTTAGCAACAAAAAACTACTAAACTAGATAATAGAGCAGGAAGAGGGAGTACTGAGTAGGATTTTTACAACTTAAATTTACAAACGCAATCACACATCATCATTTTATCTAAATCTTTATTTAAATGTATTTTTATTTAATCATTTTATCTAAATCTTTATTTAAACTTATTTTTATTGGTATTAGAGCCAGAAGTTTTTGGGAAATTATCAGTTAAATCTAGACTAGAATATAAATTTATTACACAGCTAAAATCTAGACAGAAATAATATATGAAAAAACACCCTTTTGCCGATCAATTAAGATTAAATTATTGGTACTTATATAGAGAAATACAGATAAAATCAGAGTGGCTGAAACTAAAAGAGGCATTAAGTCTATATCTAAAAGTACTAGAAACAAGAGACTTAGCAGACAAACTTTGTATTCACGGGGGCCTATATTCGTCAAACAGACCAACACTCGTCAACCCAGAATTATTAAGCGCATTAAAGTGGGAATTACATAGCATAGATAGTAATATCCAACACGCAAATAAACGCATAAGAGTCCAAAGGACACATATTAGTAAACTGATTTTTCATTTAGGATAAGCAACTTAGCACAAGTAATAGTTTATATGCCATTTAGAATATATAAGAAAAGATTTAGGCCATACGAAAAACAGATAATAATTGACCAGGAGCATCATTGGTATCTACTAAGAATAAGACAAAACTATTTAGATATATACGACTTCTTAATAGATCAAAGGCAGTTATACTAGAACAATTAGAATTGTATTCGGATTTATTGACATCTCCACAAATACTGTCTATACACCAAGAAATAAGACAAATAGATTTACAAATACCTACAATAGGAGCTAGAATTCATCATTACATACAAATTATTAGAGTAGAAAAACAAGATTGGAAAAATAGAACCTTATATTTAGCATAAAAACAAGAATAGGAAGTATTAAGAGGTTAGAATACTTAGATTTAGAATTAGTTTCAGAAAAGAAATATCGAAGACTAAAGTTTGGATCAATACTTAAGTGTAACTTTACGGAAGGAGACCATATCCTACATAGTGATAATCAACATTTAAATACTATTATAGATTTAATAATAAATTTAGCAGAACATAGTCAGTCTAAAGACGATATATTCCTAAAGCTGATAGAAACCGTAGAAAACTTGCAACATAAACAAAACAAATCACTAGAAAAAATAGAACAGAATTTTGATTTTTTGAAAGACCAACAGCTAGATATAATTTCTAAAGTACAAACGATAGTAGCAAATAAAATAATTGATAGCAATCCACTAGAAATAGTAAATAACCAACTAGAAAATTGATATTTTAGAAGACAGAATAAGTAAATTAGAAAAAGGAAAAGAAAAATTAGAAGGAACTAATCAAAATACGACGCCAAAAGAAGAAATTGAGCTCTTAAATGAAAAAGAGGACTATAAATCATTTGAAGGATTGATTTGTAATGAAGACAAGAAAATTAATACTATCAAAATATTAACAAGAATAAGAATTCAAAACTATGAAATATAAACTTTAGCTCTAGTAGACTCTGGATATACAAAAAGTATAATAAATAGAAGTATCTTGCCTTTAGAAATAATAAAAGAATTTTCAGAGCCACAAAGTGCCATGCAAATGGATGGATCTTCAAATGTATATAAACATTATGTTAGTAATGCTCAAATAAGTTTTTTAAATACATGTGCAGACTTGTATAAACCCACATATAGATTAGAAACAATATGGGTTAGAGATTTAAATATTAGAATAGACTTTGTTTTAGGTTTTAGACTTTTTATTACATAACAACGGAAGTTGTCTCCTTACTAGAGACAGAGTAATATTTTCTAAAAATATGACTTCAGACCTCAATAACAACAGAAATCAGTTCCAACGAAATCTAGGTATCTTAAAAAATACTGATAAATTTAATACAAATACATTAAAATGTAATAAAGGAGAAGAGTGCAATTGTACTAAAATACATGTTATTGAAGAAGAGTGCAATTGTACTAAAATACAATTGTACTAGAAATTACCTCCTCTAGGTCTTTCTGATTTTTTATGACTCCTATATGTTGTAACCCTTTTCTGAAATTGTAAAGATGGAGCAAAATAGAGGGAGTAATGCAAAATCCAAATGTTAACTGGTCTATTGGACATAAAATACAGCATGTTATGGAAATATTGCAAGAAAAATGTACAAATATACAAATACAAAAACAATTAAAATAAAACGAGACAGGTTTTTGTAAGAATATATACACAACGCAAAGCTATGATCAAAGTACACCAAAAAGAAAATACAAAAAGACATATCAAAATTACCAAGACTACAAACCGAGGAAAAGATATTATCTAAGGAAATCTACGGCAAGAAAGCGTTATCTAAATAAAGATAGACATGTAAGAAAACATAATAATAATAGAATTTACAAAAATGAATTCTTATTCTTGTTAATATTTTAATAGTATTAATTTTCTTGTCTTCAGTACAAATCAATCCTTCAAATGATTTATAGTCCTCTTTTTCATTTAAGAGCTCAATTTCTTCTTTTGGCGTCGTATTTTGGTAACAGATAACTACTTACATGATAATGGTCGGAAATGAGGTTTCCCTTTCGGGAGCCCCCGGGTGACCTTGCAGCTACTTGCAGGAAATAAACTCGCACACTCTTTGTACAAAACAAACACTCACACTCTTCTTTTTTTTTCTTTTTGAAAGGGAAGGGAAATATGTAGTCTAATTCTTTCCAAATCCTTTGCTGTATGCTCTGCTTACTCTTCGCTCTACCATTCTTTTGGCAAATTGCCTTTTATTTATAGCTGAGGATCCGGATCTTAAGTTCGGATTTCAAATTTCGAATAAACTTTCTTCACTTGTCGGGTGCTCTTTGGGCCCCATCGTCACATGGCTTGTGAAACTTTTTTAAAATTTAATGGTCCTTCTTTTGTCTTCTTTTGGTAGTGGAGTCGTCTTTATAGGTAGTGGAATCCTTTTTATAGTAGTGGATAGGTAGTGGAGTCTTCTTTGTAATAGCGGCTTATGATGTCATTGCTTACATATTCTTTTGTCTTCTTGTGTTGACATCATTGCTTACGTATTTCTCTAGGTATCGAGGTTGTGTAGCGCTTCGGAATCGAAACTCATTCCTGAATCATTGTCTTCATTTGGGTCGTAGTGCCGAGTAAATTGGTCTATTGATAGATCATTTTCATCACTTCTACTCCTTGTGTCTTCGGGATCAGAATCTGCTGGGTCTGGCTCTAGGGTCTCTCGTATAATTTTTTCTTGTATAGATCCTTAGTTTTTTCTGTAAGTAACTTGTAAAGGGAACTTTTTATTATTTTTTCTATCCTTTTATTTTTTTTTCTTTTTTGTATGAATCCTTTTGTCTTTTTACTTGTTTCTGCCACCGCATTGAAACTTGCTGGCAAAATTCTTACATACTTTTTGGCAAAGTGTCAGCCATCAACGGATTTGATGAGTCTTTACCCGCTACCTTTTGAACGGAACTAGCAGTACCTTTAGCCGATACAATTGCTCTTTCTATATTCTTTGGGGAATGTACACCCGTCTTATCCATTTGAAATGAGATGGAGAACTCTTTGGTCCTTCTGAGTTGTCTTGAATTTGTAATGGTATGGTTTGATTAGTAATTCCAAGTAAAAACCTTATTCTTTCTTGTAATGAGTGGATATGTTGGGTCAATTTTCCTTTCTTAGTCTCTAGTTTCTCAATTGTCTGGTTTAGTCTTTTGAATCCTTCAGTCATTAAAGAACAATGATCGCAAAAATTTATTTTGTCAGTGTCCTTTTGGATATTGTATTGAAGAAAAGGTCTTGTAGTTATTCTTAAAGCTGGGCTTATGAAATAATTGGGCCCAAGAGTTCCTCTAGCATAGTTTAGTGCTTCATTGAAATCGTTGAATTCTTTGAAAAATGGGGTAGGAAAGTCTTTGATTGAGTCTATTACTTCTATCCATGTCTGAAAAACTCTTGGCAATCTCCCTTGGATTACTACGTAGAATCTGAATTTTTTGCCTTTATTTTTGTCTGTAACGTAATGACTTAATGAATTTACCACTTAAATGAAATAACTATTGTCTCTAGGATTTTTGTTGTATGCTATCCACAGGTTGTCTATTAGACATCTTTGAGGTTTATCTATCTTCGTTTCTAGTTTTACCCTGAAACTTAGATTAGATGGGGGGATAGAAAATTAGATTTTGTTTCCCAAAATGTAGTCTTTCTATGCTCGCAGTATTTAGTCTTGCTTCCTCTAATCTTGTCTGTGGTTGAAATAAAGTGTTTCTTAATAGAGTCTGCAGATATAAGTCTTTGTCTTTCTGTCCACTGTTACTTGAACTTGAACTGGATGCCTTGTCTTTGTTTTTGCCTGTACTCATTCTGAAAATAAACAATTAGTTTTCATAAGTCTGCTTAGTTGATCTGCTAAGGAATTATCTTTTCCCTTTATATGTTCTAAAGATATATTGTATATTGATGTAGCGTCTAAAAAATTTAGCCATCTTCTTTTACTACTATTTTTTCCTTCTATTTTCTGGTGGAATTTTACAATAGCCTCGCAGTCAATTCTTACCAAAATTTCTTTTTTATTATCGCAGTCAGTTCTTACCAAAATTTCTTTTTTATTAATAATATATAATTTAAAACTATTTAATCCATATATGACTGGTAGAATTTCTGCATCTATGGTACTCATATTTTCTTTTTCTTTGTATTTTCCACTTTGATAGGCGCAAATTTTTTCATCTTTCTTGTCTCCATATTTATTGTTCTTTGTTTTTAATACTGCTCCCCATCCTTCTAGACTTCCGTCGGTTTCTACTATTGGGTAGTCAGTTTCTAGTGGGAGGGTTAAATCTGGTATATTTTTAACCATTTGTTTGAGCTTTTGTACTAATTTTATGTCTTCCATATTGAATGTCTTTTGCCCATGAATTCCTGTCTTAGAGTATAAGGGTCCTGCTACTTTTCCTAGGTCTTTTATAAAACTTTGCGCATAATTTAATATTCCTAGAAATTTTTGTAAGTCTTTAGTGTTATCTAATTTATCAGGCATGTCGAAGACCTTTTTTGCTATATGGGGTTGTAATTTTTATCTTTTTCATTTCCAATTTCTACCCCTAAGAATTTTATAAGATTCTTACACAATTCCATTTTCTTTTTGCTAATTATAATTCCATTGTCTACAAACAATTTAAACACCGTTTGTAAATGTCCTAGATGTTCGTACTGTTACTAAATATTAAGATATCGTCTACATTTACTAAAATGAAAATTTTATACTCTCTAAATATATTATCCATCTTTCTTTGAAAGATCGGAGGAGTATTTTAAAATCGAAGGGCATTACCAACCATTCGAAATGTCCTTCTGGGCAAGTAAAAGTTGTCCATTCTATGCTGTCTTCATGCATTTTGACTTGCTAGTATCCGGATTTACAATCAAACTTACTGAAAATTTTTCTTCCTTGATTTCGATTTATTAATTCTGATTTGTCTGGCAATTTATATCCATCCATTCTAGTATTGTCATTAAGTCTTTTGTAGTTTATTACCATTCTAACTTTTCCTCTTAGTAATTCATTATGATTTCTTACCATAAATGCAGCTGACCTATGTTTTGAAGTCGACCTTTTTATTAATCCTAAATTTAATAATTCTTTTATCTGATCTTCAAATTCTTTTAGGTCTTCATTTGTGGATTCTATTGAAGCAGTTTTAACAACATATTTTGGGTTAATAATGTCAAGTCTGCAAGTTATATGATTGGCCTCCCAGTGCTTCAGAGGTCTTTCTCCAATTATTTCTAATTTATCTAAGATGGAAATTACCTCCTCTAGGTCTTTTTGATTTTTTATGACTCCTATATGTTGTAATCCTTTACTGAAATTGTAAAGTTCTGTATTTATTTCTATTAAATTATAACTTTTTTCCTAGTTGTTATATCAGATAAACTTAAGTTCTAATAATTCAATTTCTTTTAATTTCTTCTTCAATAACATGTATTTTAGTACAATTTTCACTCTTCTCCTTTATTACATTTTAATGTATTTGTATTAAATTTATCAGTATTTTTAAGATACCTAGATTTCGTTGGAACTGATTCTGTTGTTATTGAGGTCTGAGTCATATTTTTAGAAAATATTACTCCGTCTCTAGTAAGGAGACAACTTCCGTTGTTATGTAATAAGAAGTCTAAACCTGAAACAAAGTATATTCTAATATTTAAATCTCTAACCCATATTTTTTCTAATCTATATGTGGGTTTATAAAAGTCTGCACATGTATTTAAAAAACTTATTTGAGCATTACTAACATGCTGTTTATATACATTTGAAGATCCATCCATTTGCATGGCACTTTGTGGCTCTGGAAATTCTTTTATTATTTCTAAATGCAGGATACTTCTATTTATTATACTTTTTGTACATCCAGAGTCTACTAGAGCTAAAGTTTCTATTTCATAGTTTTGAATTCTTATTCTTGTTAATATTTTGATAGTATTAATTTTCTTGTCTTCATTACAAATCAATCCTTCAAATGATTTATAGTCCTCTTTTTCATTTAAGAGATCAATTTCTTCTTTTGGCGTCGTATTTTGGTTAGTTCCTTCTATTTTTTCTTTTCCTTTTTCTAATTTACTTATTCTGTCTTCTAAACTATCAATCCTTTTTTCTAAAGATATTAATGTTTTTTCTTTTGTAATTATTGTTTGGTCTATAACTTTGATTTTAAATATCTTTTAGATGCACATAAGGCATCCTTCTATATAACAATTCATACATTTAGCTCTTCTGTCTTTACTGGGGTATCCTGTGCAATTAAAGCATTTTTGACTGTCTAAACCTTTTCCTTTGGAAAACTGGTGATCGCTTTGTATATTGACAAATGTAAATCTTTGATATTTAAGTTTAATTTTTCTAATCCTATTTCGTTTATTAGAGTTTCTTCTTCTGAATCAGACGAATCTTGTTATCTTCCTTCTAAAGCATCTATGCTTATTACCGAATATATGCTTTCATTATCTGACATGTATTCATCTATATTTATCAGGGTTTCTTGGAAGTCTTCTATAAGTTGGGCATTTCTTGTTCTACTATTATTTCTACCTGGACAAGTATTAGCTAGATGTTCTTCACATCCACATGTAAAAACAAGATAGTCTTATTTTTGTAAATTCTATTATTATTATGTTTTCTTACATGTCTATCTTTATTTAGATAAGGCTTTCTTGCCGTAGATTTCCTTAGATAATATATTTTCCTCGGTTTGTAGTCTTGGTTATTTTGATATTTCTTTTTGTATTTTCTTTTTGGTGTACTTTGATCATAGCTTTGCGTTGTGTATATATTCTTACAAAAACCTGTCTCGTTTTGTTTTAATTGTTTTTGTATTTGTACATTTGTACATTTTTCTTGCAATATTTCCATAACATGCTGTATTTTATGTCCAATAGACTAGTTAGCATTTAGATTTTGCATTACTCCCTCTCTTTTGCTCCATCTTTCTTCTATTTTTCTTCCTAAGGCTCCAGGGAGTTTGTTAAAAAGCTTTTTTCCCAAGCTTTGGTCAAATGCATTACTGCTTATAGCGCAATAGTAAAAATAGTCTTTTAAAAAGTTCTTTATATGGCTCCAATTTGTGATACTAAGTTGTTCTAATTTTATTAGTGCATTCTTTTGTAACACTACTAATCCGCTATTTGGGTATTCTCCTGTTATTAGGTTGTGTATTTTATTAGTGAAATTATATGGGTTTGGTCCCATATTTACTAGTTCTTGAAATTCTTGAGGGTAAGCTACTTTGTATGCTTCCCATACTCATTTGATTGATTCTCCTAAAACAGTTTCCATGTATCTATACATAGTTTCTGCATCTATTTCACTATAATGATGTATGTAATCTGCTACTACTATTCCTTTCCATTCGTCTATTACTGAGTTCCATAATTGAACGTCATGAGCTGCTATATTTAATATTTTTTCTCTATTTCCTCCGTCTTGAAGTTTGATAGGGGCTTCCTGTCACGACCCGGGAGCACCCCCTAGTCGTAACCGGCGTAGTCGACCTCGAAGAGGTCTAATACAAGCCTCTTAGCATTCATTCATCGCATATACACTAAAACCATAATGAATTTAAAACTTTCTTTACCAAGAAAACATTTAATTAAAAATAGCAAGCGGAAGACTTTCTAGACTTTATACATGATGTCTCATAACCATCTAATACTTTAGAGTACAAAATTCGGGACTAATCCCGTACACAACTCAAACAATACAAAAAAAGACATAAAAGAACATATTGGGTATTGTCCTCGAATCTATGAGGACTCACCAAGTCTTCATCTTCAACACTTAGAAACCTATCAAATAGCCATGACATGTCATCATCTCCAAATCCCTACACTTTAGTCAAAAAGGGAAAGAAAGGGGTTAGCACAATTAAGTACTAAGTATGGAAGCCATGCAAAAACATGCAAAAAGGGACGTTCATTGGAGAAACATGCTTTTATGCCATTTGATAAAACTTCATGAAAAAAATACAAGTAAGCTTTTTT
>NW_006239306.1:172367-173914 GCF_000226075.1 Solanum tuberosum | reverse complement strand
CCGGACAGACTTTACGGAAATGGGCATAACTTCTTCGTCCGAACTCCGAATGAGGTGAAACGAAGTGCGTTAGATATCTAACTCAAAGGTCTTTCCATGGATATATTATTGGCCACCCAAATAATTCGTGTGCTAGGAGATATGACCCTTCAAAGTAGACCCTCGAAAAAGGCTTCACTTGGAAATTTCGGATTTTGATACGGTTGCTCTAAAATTTGGGTTAGACCCATTTCCCACTCAATTTGACCCCCTAAACAAGAATATGAAGTCGGATTTTCGAAAAATGAAACGGATCTTTTTATAAGTAGCTAAACAAGTTTCCGGTAACTTCCGAAGCACATTTTTAAGAACTTTTTGGGTCAAATTCAAATATAATCATTTCATTAAGTTCTCGACTCTAAACTCACATGTGAGGCTCTAGTTTCACTCTATCATTTTCCGAGTCGTTACACTTCCATTGGTATTCTTATTCCTATTGGTCTAACCATTTCTGGTTCTGTTGCCGGGTCTTGCCTAAATACCCGGTGTCGTGGTAAGTTACCTATAGTATATTCTACTGATGTTATGGGGGTTGTCTTTTGGAAGGGACTTGAACTAGAAGAAGCGGTTTCCATGAATTCTTTTAAACTGCGTGTTGTCTCATCATTGCTTTCTTCTTGGGTGTCCTTTTCTTGTCTATACCCATAATTATCTATTCTAAATTTGCACTCTTTAAAGTGTTTTTCTACTGTAGAGATTTCTATTTCTCCTAATTTACAACCTTTACGTTTAAACAAAGTTGTTTTATTTACTTGATGTAATTCTTTAGCTTTTGCTATTGATAAATCTACGTCATAGTCTTCTTCTTTTATATTTTGAATATTCATACCTTCCATATTGATGGTTGATTCATTATCTTCTAAATCTTCATCTATTTCTTTTTGATCTGTATATTTATAATTAGTGAATCTGATTGATGTCTCTCCTTTATTATTAGTGTATGTGAGGTGGTCGTTTGGTCTTAATACTTCTTTTTTACAGAATTTTTCTAAATTCCATTCTCTACCTGCATATTCTTCTGAATTTATTTTTAAAGGGTTCATTAATTTGATTCCTTTATTTCCCATTTATACCTACTGCATCGTCTATTTTTATTTAAACCTTGAACTGCTATTGGTGGCTAATTTCCTATAAAGCCAACACAAACTAAAAGATTGTTTTCACAATTCATTTCTTCGTAACCTTTGGTTTGTATGCCTATTTTTTATGTATTTTCCAAATTCTTTTGAATTTATCATGAAGTCTGGACTACAGTAAAATATTCCTCCATTATTACTCATGTCTACTTCCGTTAAACCTATTATTAATCTTTTAGTATTCTGACCATCTGCTATCATATAAAGTGATTAATACTTTAGTACCCAAATTTTTTCTAGTTAAACCTTTAAGTCCAATATATATATATATATATATACATATATAGAGACATAGAAATTTTTAAACAAAATAAATTAAAAATGTTAAATCCTCAAGTTCTCTACAATACAGGCTTTTTCTCGTCAACAACC
>NW_006239306.1:142648-171478 GCF_000226075.1 Solanum tuberosum | reverse complement strand
TATATATATATATATATATATATATATATATATATATATATATATATATATATATATATATATATATATATATATATATATATATATATATATATATATATATATATATATATATATATATATATATATATATATATATATATATATATATATATATATATATATATATATATATATATATATATATATATATATATATATATATATATATATATATATATATATATATATATATATATATATATATATATATATATATATATATATATATATATATATATATATATATATATATATATATATATATATATATATATATATATATATATATATATATATATATATATATATATATATATATATATATATATATATATATATATATATATATATATATAATGATAAAACAGAAATCAAAAAAGATTTTACTACAACGACTGTTCATAGATACTACTTATAGTGCATGCAATCACTTCATCTCAAGTTAAACTTGTCAAATATTTTATCTTTTTGTAATGGTGATAATGATATGAATATTGAACATCTTTACAACAAAAAATTAATTTTTTGAGAATACACTTACTTCAAATAATGATGAATATCTTTAGTGGACCATTCCAAAAACTTAACAAAATTCCAAAGCACAAAAAACAAATTAAGAATGGAATGGTGTGCATGCCTTGAATTTTTGTTAAGTTTTTGGAATGGTCCACTAAAGATATTCATCATTATTTGTAGCAAGTGTATTTTCAAAAAAATTAATCTTTTGTTGTAAAGATGTTCAATATTCATATCACTATCACCATTACAAAAAGATAAAACACTTGACAAGTTTAACTTGAGATGAAGTGATTGCAATTTGCATGCATTATTAAGTAGTAACTATGAACAGTCATTGTATTAAAAAAAAATTGATTTTTTTTAAATTTTTATTATTATATATCAATTTGTATGTATCTATTATTTCATCCTTATTATTATCTGCGTGTTCTTAAACTATATCAACAAATTCAATTAGTATGCTAAATCAATGATATAGGGGTAATTATGATTGATAAAAGATCATTTTCTTTGTTTTATAGTTTTTATCTTTTCCTAGTATTTTCATGATACAACAACAACGATTATCACAATAACACCAATAAGAACACACATAATTTACACTTTGAATTGGTTGGATGTACTATATGATATTATATCTTTGAATTGGTTTATTTTTCTGAAGAAATGTCCCTTAAAACAGTGGAAAGGTCACTTATTAGATTAAAATAATATTGCTATATACTGGTGTGTATATATTTGGGAAAATTACATTTGACAAAGGTACGTATATGACACATGAAATTGATACTAAATGAATCCATCAAAAAGTCCTTTTTCTAGTACCTTAGTATAGTAATTAGAATGGTAATACCAACTAGTAAGTATTTTTTTATCGTTATTCATAGGTCTTGGTTCATACGCGAATCCGAATTTAATTAGTCGGACTTCAATGCGGATAAATCTGCTAGGTTGATACCAATGTAGCTACCCAATCTTTGTGATCAATGTGAGTGTCCATCAAAATGTATATACATATATTTCTTCAAAGGTTACCGTAAATTGATGAATTCCATTATAAAAGTATCATAAATTTGTCAGAATTTTGTGATGAACATGTCTATAAGTAATAGATATTTTGCTACAACTTATAAAAAGAAAATTAACACGCAAACTATAAACCTATAAAAAGTACATCAAAACACTATTAGTTGTCCTACTTAAACTAATAGTGTTTGATTTCTTAGGAAAATTAAACTACTAGATGGAATTTTATTTTATTTTGTTTTTTAACTAAAAAGAGAAAATAGTATATAAACGCCCACCTACTAGAGGGAATTTAGGAAAGTATGTCACGTATATTATATATTTTGGTGTGTATATAAAGATTTATTAAATTTGACATAGTACTAGTGACATGTGTCATCCTTCTACCAAGTGGTCCTAGGTTGTTTAGTAGTTAATGAGGGAGTAATAGAGCATTATTTGTATCTTGGAATATGTTGGAGTGTTGACCCCAAAAGGTTATAATGAGCTTGCAAGATAAGGCCACTTTAGGCGTGCTACTAGGGATGGCAATGGGGTGAGGGAGTACGGGTGGAGCTTAAACCGCTAAATTTTTAATCCGTTCTGTTTCGCATAATAAAAAAAATTTCATTTTCAATTTGCCCCACCTCTGCATGAATCCGCCCCACATAATTTTTTTAATATTTTCCTTTTCTAGTTAAGTTTGCTACTAAAAATATAATTCATAAAAATAAATTCCTTATATCATTAAGTTGTGTTAATTTAATAGTATAGTGACTTACAATTTTATTTTTTAGAGGTCAATTGGAAAATATGTAAGAAATTGTTTTACTATTTTTTATTGAACCATTTCATTTACTATCTTGAATTTTAGTAGTTTTAAAGAAATTATCTTAATAAATAATGTTCTATCACTCTTATAACATGTAAAGTTAAAAAATAATTTTGAATCCACATAAAATCACATAAACCCGCAACCCGCAACCCGCTCCGCTCACCTTAGTTACCCACTTCAATCCTCCCCACCCCATTGCCATCCCTACGTGCTAGATATGGAGGACTTACTGAAAATAATACCCCTGCTCCCAATAACAAAATCGTTATAAATCATGAAGTACTTGATGACACTGAGTAACATGGTGGAATGGAACGAAAAAGAGCTCCATACACTATACCCCTAAGTGATTCACTTCATTCCGCTGCCAACTCTACCATTAAACATTCAACTCTCTTAACACTTAAAAAACTTTCCCAAGCCTACCATTTTTGTCATTCAAAGTCTTTTCAAGCCTACCTTGTATGCCAAGCACCACCTTTACCTCACCCTAAGGTTTCATTCCAACCACCCTAGTCCTTGACCATGTTGATTCTATTCCTTTTATTCGAAATGTTCTAAATCACTTAATAAGCATATAGAGTCTCAACAAATAAACTATGCGCTAGACCCCAGTCATCAGCCTGATCTAACAATTACATGAGACATGTCTAAACCGTATTCATAACCCATACCTGATTCGAACTCATCTCTCAAGTAACCCAGACCACTCAGGAATCCTTAAGACAATGTTTAACATGCAAACCTGGTCTACACCAGAACCATCCCTGCATTAAACACAACAAACTGGCTACTCATAGACCAACATGTGATAAATACAACATAATAAATAAACCCGGTCCACTAAAGAATCAACATACACAAGAGAACGATCAAATATGTATCATGCATGGTATCCGAACCAACCAATATTATTTTTTACCAAGTGTGATACTTGATCCAATCGATAATATGTATCAGGAGTAGTACCTAAGACAATCAAGAGATATTTAGTATCATGCGTAGTACCTGAGACAACCGATGGTCACCCATCACAATCACAATCACAATCACAATGAATACAATTACACTTGTAAATACAAGAACATAGGGCACTTTAATGCATGAGATTATCAACAAGTTATCATTTCAAATTCTTCCCTTTGATCTCCCTAACCGCGCATCATACAAGTCATACTAAGAAATAGTTATCACGCAGACATTATGTAACCTACAAACAATCAATCATCAGCTGCTCTAAAAGATTCCTTCCAGACCGTTTTCCAGCTCATAACCTGATTAACCACAAATCACCTCCCCCGAGATAACACTCAACACTACTTGTAAGGTCAACATCAGCTAATCAAGTCCATTAATATCCCAAATAACAAATAACAAGCTTGTAACCATCTTGACTTCATGTCCAAAGACTTATGCATGTAATTCCCTGATAAAATAAAAGATATTATGTAATTAAAGACATGTCTAATTACTCGGTTAAGTCTAGCCTACCTGGACGCCAAGCAAGTATCGAAGAACTTTGACACATGAACTTCTAACTCCGTGGGTGTAACACCTCGCTGAGTGAAAGAACTAGAATTCGAAAAAGTCATTTTTGGAAAGAATGAAAAATCTGGAAATTTATTTAAGTTATGTTAAGTTGGAGTTTTGGGTCAACTACAAACGACCATAAATCCTAGATCAGGATGAGTTAGGTGTTCTACAAGATACCGTAGGAAATATCTTTGGATTATCTTTCCAACGTCACCGAGTTTGCTCAATTTTGAGTTCGTATGAGGAAGATATGACCATTGGAAGTCGGGTTGTCTAGATAAGGAAAGTCGAAATAGGATTTTTAAGGGGTATTTTGGTCTTTACCCACTTGATTTAATTCGTTTTTAGTGAATTAATTAGGGTTAAAATTAAATTGGTTCAGTTTGCACAATTGAAAATTCACGCTAGGGCTTTAGAGAGAAGAACTCAAGAGAGGAGAAGAGGAAAATCAAGATTCGTCGTCTTCGTAAGGAATTGATTGCAGATTTCATCAAGGATTTGATCCTACGAGGTATGTGAGCCTTTCATAACGTTGGGCTTGTTCACCCACGTGCCAAACATGTTTATTTAAGCGTGAATTCATCCTAATAAGATTGGAAGTTTGAACGTTCTTGATGAGTGTTCTTGAATTTGGGCTGAGATTGAGGAGTTCGTGAAAGTTTAATGTCGATTATTAGAGTTACTTTGAGTTAGATTCTTGTGTATATGTTTTGGGTAACTGAATCTAAAGAGATTTTGAGAAAAAGAATCAAATTTAGGCAAATTAGGGTTAGAAAATGAAGAAAGAAAAAGTCGGGCGATTCTGGAGACCCAGTCTGCGTCGCAGACCTACCCTCCCCATTTCACAGAAATTTCTCCGCATCGCGGAGCGGTCACGGACCGTTCTGCCTCAAAATTTATTTCGCGACCAAATATTTAAATGTATCTCCGCGTCGTGGACTTGCTTCCAAATAGTGTTTCTCGATCGTTTCTCCTGTTTAGCTATCTAAAAAAACTCCTAAACATCATGAGACCTTTCCTATCACAAATCACAATCCTTGAATCTATAAATTCAAATTCAAGAAAAGTTAAGAGCCAAGTCTAGAAAGTTCATAGAGTCCTTTCAAGAAGTCTTTTGCAAATGTTTTAATCATGTTTTAAGACTTGAGTTTTGAGTTAAGTAAGAGTAACAAATGAAGTTCATTTATTAAAAAAAAGTATACGGGAACTAAGTATTCCCAAAGAGTAAATGTTTTCACATTTAAACAAGAGAGGAAACACCGATTTCCAAGAGGGCCCTTGAGCTAGTTTTTGAGTAATTATCTCAAACCATAGAGAGAGTTTTTATTTTTAAACATATGAGCTGAGTATTTTGGGAGTAGTATTGAGCAGCGATGTGGGGACGAGTTCATAACAACTCAATGTCTCCATAAACCATATAGCCAACGTGGGTACAAAAGGGTCATACTTTTTAGATGATTCCTTAGTGATTTTTAGCATAGACTAATGGATCCACTTAGTTGAGGCATTTTATATCTCGGCAAGTTATAGGACAGTTTTGGCAGCGTGGGCGAGACGTTGTATCATCACATAGTTCATAGTGATGGTTGTCGATTTTAGAAACTCCCACATAAGTATATTACTTTATTATATACCTATATATTGAGTTATTATTGTATTTTTCAAATACATTGAGTTGCTACCCATTGTTTAAATGCTTTATATAAACTGCATCTTGTCACGACCCGAGAGCACCCCCTAGTCGTAACACGACGTACTCGACCCCGAAGGGGTCTAATACAAGCCTCTTAGCTCATTCATTGCATAGACAATAGAAAATAGTGCGGAATTAAAACTTTATTTAAAACCAAACTATTAAAAACTCTTTCATAAATTTCATAAAGCAGCGAAATACTAAGTCTCACATGGTCATCTTAAGACAAACTTTAACAAGATATGGTCACGGCCCTTTACAATCAAAAATACTAGAATGTCTATTACAAAGTCTTAAACATAAAGGAACTAGAACAATAAGAGTCTTTGTCCTCGATCTATGAGGACAGACCAAGTCTTGGAGGAAAACTCTATCCAAGCTCTTCAACTAATAGCTAGAAACGATCACTTGTCGGAACCTACACTTGTAGTAAAAATAGGAAAATATAGGTTAGCACACAAAAATGTACCAAGTATGATGACCATGCAAAAACATGCTTTAAAAGGGACATTTTGTTGAAAGCCATGCTTTATGCCATTTTAGATAAAACTTCATGACGTCAAGTATAAGATGCATAATACAAGTCACAACCAACATACAAGACATTATCCACATTATAGACATGTTCAACATATAAACCCATTATCTTTACCTTTTCACCTTTACCCCAAGCAACCCTCAAGTAACACTTGTGCAATGTATGGATAGCGTCTCATACCACTATCCACACCTAAGCATCACCCTAAGGACACGAAAAGTGAACTCACCATTAATCATGCTTCATATTACAAGTAATCATGCTCAACTAGTACCAACATACAACACATAAGAACATGAGTTAAGTAAGCCATCTCATCATCTTAGGACCTATATCTAAAGTTACCCTAAGATACACCTAACTAAGACATGAAGTGGCAGCCCATACTACCTCTTCATACACACCTAGGTGTTCCTCAAGGCTACAATAAATAAGAACCTTTACAATTCAACACAACATGCTAAGTAACTCATTTCATCAATATAAGCTACTCATTCATCATTTCATTTAGACAATAAGTCAACCATCTTTATTAGATTCATTTAGGACACCTTCATGCATTTAGAGGACTTTCACACATTTAGTCCTTAGGACTTAGAGAACTCACTATAGTACCTTCAAAGCCTACTCATGCAATGTATAGATAGCATCCCATACTACTACCTACATTTTGTAGTACCTATCAAGTAACTAGAGTGCACATCTCACATAATGGGAATAAGCATTAATCGACATAGACCATGAGAACTAATCATGGAATCCAGTGTCATGAACCCACACTGTGGAGGGTGTTCTACTTGCCAAAGGTAGAACTAGTACACATCCTAAGTAGGCACATAGTTTATAGGATATCAAAAGATGTTCATTGGACTCTAGCCTAACGTGGGGAAGAGCCACCATCTTAACCATATCCACTCGATGTTTAGCCTCCATTCCCATAGAGTAGTTTCATTCACATTAGTGTACTTGAGAAGGCCACCAACATTAGGCCTACCAACCCAAAGTACTTCTACCAAGAAGGGCCACCACCAATAGGCCTACCGTTTCTAGGTTCATGCGAACCCTTGGCCTGGCTTACTTACTCAGCGGAAGACTTAATTTCACAAGATAATCTCAAAACATAACTTTAAAGAGTTATAAACTTAGCTAAAACGGCAGCTGAAGTCTGTAAACAACATCTGAATGATAATATAAAGACAATTGAACTACTAAATGACTGACTGTCTATGAAGCCTCTAAAAACAACTGAGATGGATGTTGGGACAAGGCCCCACAACATCCTAATGAACTGATAAAATATCTGAAAGCAATAAAAGGAGTCCTCCGGAATGCAAGGAGGCTCACCAACTGACTCTGGAGTGCTCACTGGATCAACGATGCGCTGGATGCCGATCCTAGTTACATGTAGTCTGCATCATAATAAGATGCAGGCCAATGGCATCAATACATTGAATGTACGAGTATGTGAGTTGGAATGCTAAATACAACATAGGCTTGAAAGGAATTTGAAGAACTTACCTGGCTCAACTCAACTCAACATAACTGAACTCATTTCAATATAAAGCAATTTAAAACAAGTGCAATATAAAGAAAAGTTGTTTAAAAACATAATGTCAACTCTGTGTGTATGCAAGGATACAACAAAGCTCTAAAATGTATGTGAAAATACAATAAACTGTGTATATAAGAATACAATTATTGTTGTGGGAGTTTCTCTAACCGACAACCATCACGTAAGAGTTATTGTAATGATACAACATTTTGCCTCACGCTGCCAGGGCCGTTCTATACGTTGCCGAGGGTATAGAACTTGAACTATTAAGTGGATCCACTAGTTTATGCTAAAAAGCACTAAAGGAATCATCTAAAAAGTATGACCCTTTTCTACCCATGGTGGCTACATGGTTTATGGGGCTGTGAGTTGTCTGAACTCTCCCCCATATCGGTGCTCAATACTACTCCCAAAAATAATATAATATTAGTTCTTGTGTTTTAAAAACATACTTCTTCTGTGATTTGAGATTAGTGCTCAAAAACTTAGCTCAAAGGCTATCTTGGAAATCAAAGTTTTCCCTCTTGCTTTATTTAGAAAGCGATTACTCTTTTCTGAAAACTAGCCCGAAGGCTCTTTGGAAATCGAGGTTTCCTTTCTTGTTTAAATGTGAAAACATTTTAAACCCTTTGGAAATAAATAGTCTCCTTTCTTGAAAAATATAAAAATCAAGAAAAAGACATAAAAACACCTCAAAAAATTCTCAAATCCCACTAGGCCAATTTTGCACTGCCTCAATTTTCTGACTATCAACTTTGATTCCCTCTCCAGACACAATGTGGCCTAAGGATGCCACAGACTCAAGCCAAAACTCACATTTAGAGAACTTAGCATATAGCTCCTTATCTTTCAAAGTCTAAAGAACTATTCTGAGATGACTAGCATGATCTTCTTCATTCCTTGAATAGATTAGTATGTCATCAATGAAGACGATAACAAACATATCTAAATAAGGTTTGAAAACTTTATTCATAAAGTCCATGAACGATGCAAGTGCATTAGTCAAGCCAAACGACATGACTAGAAACTCATAATGACCATAACGGGTCCTGAATGTTGTCTTGGGAATATCACACTCTATTACTTTCAACTGATGGTAGCCAGATCTTAGGTCAATCTTAGAAAAACAAGAAGCACCCTGAAGTTGATAGAATAAATCATCAATCCTTGGAAGAGTATACTTGTTCTTGATGGTAACCTTGTTCAACTGATGGTAATCTATACACATCCTAAGGGAAACATCTTTCTTTCTCATAAACAAGACCGGAGCACCCCAAGGTGAGACACTTGGTCGAATATAGCCCTTATCTAAGAGAATCCTTTAACTGCTCTTTAAGCTCTTTTAACTCTGCTGGTGCCATTCTATATGGCGGAATAGATATTCGGATGAGTATCTGGAAGAAGGTCTATACCGAAGTCTATCTCTTTTTCAAGAGGGACTCCGGGAAGAACTTCAGGAAAGACTTCTCGAAACTCTCGTACTACTGAAACTGATTGAATATGAGGTATCTCAACACTAGATTCATTAACTCGAACTAAGTGATAGACACACCCCTTAGTAACTAACTTCCTTGCCTTAAGTTACGAAATGAAACGACCCTTAGACACTGCTGAACTGCTTTCCCACTCTAAGACTGACTCATTTGGAAATTGAAACTTGACAACTCGAGTTCTACAATCAATTGAGGCATAACAGGCATGAAACCAGTCTATACCAAGAATGACATCAAAATTTACCATGTCTAACTCAATTAAATCAGCCATGGTATTCTTGTGATTGACAGAAATGGGACATTCACGATAAAATCTTTCTAATATAATGGACTCACCAACAGGTGTAGAAACACTGAATGGTTCACTAAGTTGCTCAGGAATAACATCAAATTCATAGCAACATATGGAGTTACAAAAGACAAACTTGCTCTTGGGTCTAGCAAGGCATAAATAGTAAACTCAAAGACTTGGATCATACCAGTGACAACATCTGGTGGATCCTCTTTCTCTTGGAAACTGTTGATAGCATATAAGCGGTTTGTTCCTCCGCTAGTACCGAAAGTAGCCTATTTAGGTGCAGCTCTGTCTGGTGGTCAACTAAAGAAGACTGGACTTTGTTCCCCCATTACCATTACCTGCATGTTCTTTGGACACTCTCGCATGAAATGCCCATTTTGACCACACTTGAAACAACCAGTGGAGCCCTCACAACAAGTACTTGAGTGGTTCCTACCATACTTGGCGCGTGCAGGAGGCTTACTACCCCCTTGTGCCATGCTACCTTGAGAATAAACAGGTTTAGCTCTGAAATTCTGACTATTGTACTCACATTTGTTCTTAGGCGTAGGTGCACTAGCAGATGATGGAGCAGGTCCCTTCTGTTTCTATTGGAAAGATGATTGGTTGGCACTACTCTTCTGCTGCCCAGACTAATTCCCTTTCTTGGCTCTCTTATTCTTAAACTCTTCTCTATCCCTTGGCTTCTCTTCCTCAACCTACTGCACATTCACCATTAACCTCGAAATATCCATGACCCCAATTAGCATTGCAGCCCTACCTTCCTTACTCGATAGACGAGACATTCCAGCAACAAACAAGCTCATTCTACTTCCTATGTCTGCAACTATCTCCGGAGCATAACGGGATAGTTGGGTGAACTTCAACCCATACTCATGAACACTTAGTGACTCATGTTTAAGGGTAAGAAATTCGCATACCTTAGTCTTTTTCAGTTCTCAGGAAAAGAAACACCACAAGAAAGCCTCCTCAAAACAGGCCCAACTCGTAGGTGGTGCATCCTCAGCTCTACCCCCTTTCCACTGGTCAAACCAAGTCCTAGCGACATTTTTCAGTTGATATGCAGCTATCTCAACTCTCTCAGTATCAGCAACATGCATCACATCAAACACATTTTTCAGCTCATCAATAAAGTTCTCCGGATCCTCAGAAGTGCTTGAACCAGTGAAACTTGGAGGATTCATCCTTACGAACTCACGAATCCTTGAAGTGTCAACCTCTTCTTGTCGAGCCCTCTTTGTTGCCCAACCTGGTTAGTCACAACTTGACTCAGTATCCTGATTGCTTCTCAGAACTCATCGTTAGTGACTTCCCCTTGAGGTTGCACTTCAGGTACATTGGGTACCCCTTGTTCCTCAACATTTCTCCTAGCTGGATGACCTCTGACTGCTCTTTATGGAGGCGTGATTATCTGAAAACATGCGCAAGCACGAATTATAAGGAAAATTTTTAGAGATCAAACTCTAACGCTCAAAATGAATGTGAAAAAAGTGAGAAATTTTCCTAAATGTTGCAGCCTCTTAATTATAGATGTGGCGCGCTTCACACGGATAACTAGGACTCTACAGACACGGCTTCATAGACTTCCTAGGACTCTTGAACTCTGTGCTCTAATACTAAGTTTATCACTCCCCGAGCCTACACCCTGGACGTGGTCGGCACTCGAGAACCATTACTGGCCCCAAGCGAACCCTTGGCCTGGCTTACTTACTCAGCGAAAGACTTAACTTAACAAGATAATCTCAAAACATAACTTTAAAGAGATATAAACTTAGCCAAAACGGCAATTGAAGTTTGTAAACAACATCTGAATGATAATATAAAGACAACTAAACTACTAACTGACCGACTGTCTATGAAGCCTCTAAAAACAAATGAGATGGATGTTGGGACAACCCCACAACATCCTAATGAACTGATAAAATAAATAAAAGCAATAAAATGAGTCCTCTGGAATGCAATGAGGCTCACCAAAGGACTCTGGAACGCTCACTGGATCAACGATGCGCTGGATGCCGATCCTAGTTACATGTGTCTGCATCATAATAAGATGCAGGCCAACTGACATCAGTACATTAAATGTACGAGTATGCGAGTTGGAATGTTAAATACAACATAGGCTTGAAAGGAATCTGGAGAACTTACCTGGCTCAACTCAACTCAACATAACTGAACTCATTTCAATATAAAGCAGTTTAAAACAAGTGCAATGTAAAGAAAATCTGTTTAAAAACATAATGTCAACTCTGTGTGTATGCAAGGATACAATAAAGCTCTGAAATGTATGTGAAAATACAATAAACTGTGTATATAAGAATACAATTACTTCTATGGGAGTTTCTCTAACCTAAAACAATCACGTATATACTTTGCCGTCATATAGAACGCTTAACTTAGTGGATCCACTAGCTTAACTTATGTGATCATCTAAAAAGTATGACCCATTAAAACTCATGATGGCTACATGGTTTATGGAGACTTGAGTTAATATGAATTCGCATCTCCATATCGGTGCTCAATACTACTCCCAAAATATGATACTAGCTCTTTATGTTTAAAAAACATACTTCTTCTGTGATTTGAGATTAGTGCTCAAAAACTTAACTCAAAGGTTATCTTGGAAATCAAAGTTTCCCCTCTTGCTTCATTTAGAAAGTGATTTCTCTTTCCAAAAAATAGCCCAACGGCCCTTTGGAAATCGAGGTTTCCTTTCTTGTTTAAATGTGAAAACATTTTAAACCCTTTGGGAATATATAGTCCCCATATACTTTTGAAGTAATGAACTTCAATCTTTACTCTTTACAGAACTCAAAACTTAAGTCTTAAAACAAAGTTAAAACGTTTGCAAAAGACTCTTGGAAACCTTTAAGAACTTCTCTAGACTTTGATCTTAATTGCTCTGGACTTGACCCTTAACTGGTCCTTGAATTAAATTATGGATTCCAGGATTTTGATTTGTGATAGGAAGGATTACATGATGTTTAGGAATGATCTTAAATAGCTAAACATGAGAAAAGACACGAAATCACCGTCTTGGAACAGGCCCGCGAAGCGGAGGTGTTTTAAATAATTACTCGCAAAATTAAATTTTGAGACAGAGAAGTCCGCGTCTTAACTGCGACGCGGAGAAACTTTTTGGTCACTGGGGGAGCAAGTCCGCGACGCGGACTGTCGCGAACTTGCGTGCCAAATCACGCTCGACTTTTTCCTTCTCCGTTTTACAACCCCAACTCGCCTAAATTCGAATATTTTTCTCAATAACTCTTTAGATTCAGATACCCAGCATATGTACCTAAGAACCTAACTCCAAATAACTCTATAATTCGACTCAAAGATCTCAGAAACTCCTTAATTCATCCCAATTCAAGAACAACATTCAAATTCAAGAATACATGTCAAGAACATCAACTTTCAAACTCTTTTAGGATGTATTTCGCCGAACTAAACATGTTTGGCGCGTGGGTGAATGAACCCAATGCTATAAAAGACTCACATACCTTGTAAGATTAATTCCTTGGAGAAATCCACCACCAAATCGCACGATCTTAGCGAAATCTGAGCTTTTCTTCTCCTTTCTCCTCTTTTCTCTTTTCTCCAAGCCCTAGTGTGAATTTCCAATTGACTAAACTGATCTCATTCTGATTTGACCCCTTAATTAATTCACTAAAACGAATTTAATTAATCAGGTAAGGAAACGACTAATCTACCCTTCAAAAAATCGGGAACAGACTTTTCTTAATCGCATAGCCCAACTTCCAAATGGCATACCTCACTCATACAAACTCGAAATCGAGCAAACTCAGCGGCGTTGGAAAGATCATTCCAAGAGATTTCCAACCGTATCTGGAAGTACACCTAATTCACTCTGAGATAGGAGTTACGGTCGTTTGAAGTTGACCAAAACTCAATTTTTCATTATTTCCAATAAAAAAGGGACTATTTCCCGATCTAAGCTTCTTCCTAGCTATTTCAAATTGCGAGATGTACAACTAGATCATTGATCTTCCTAGAGAGAGCCACCACCATTAGGTCTACCATCTCTAGGTTCATCATTTCACACAAGAAGGAGGCCACCACCATTAGGTCTACCGCTTCAAGGTTTCACATTCACATTGGGTTCTCGAATCACTATGAAGGGCCACCAAATTTAGGTCTACCGGTTCAAGTCATGGTCTAAAATACCTCATTAGTCATTTATAGAAAGGCTACCAACGTTAGGTCTACCAATTCAAGACAATCATTCATTCATTTATGAAGATGCTACCAACACTAGATCTACCAACTCAAGACATTAAGTCAAGATACATTCATTACTCAAGAGAAGGATGCCTAAGCCTACCAAGTCAAAAGATCACATTCAATATAGCTTTCATTTATCAAGGAGAGGTCACTTAAGTCTACCAAACCAAGATACAACATTACATTATAGAAACCCTTCACATTAGATCATCAACATTCATAGATGTTTAGTGAGAATTACACTTTCAATCACAACACATTCACATTCTATTTAAGATCATCATTCTACCATTGAAACCACAAGTATAACCGTCACCTCACAATCATATACACAACATCATGACAATACATCAATTTCTCATATAATGCCTTCAAGGCCATGATCACAATGTACATAGAAGTAAACACCTCCACCTTTCAAGTGGATCAACAATTCAAGAAACAATTTTACTTTACATGAAGATTAGGTCACAATTTCCCCTTCTCCAAAGCCATAATCACCATTACTCAATTCACCAACAATTCACCATAGATAATAATAGAACTCAATAATATAACTCAATCTAAGCATAATTCTAACAACATTCATTCATAAACATCAAACCCACATCATAAGCCAGATTTAGGAATTTAGAGAAATCATGGGTTCATGGAGTTTTTAATCTTAAAACATCAATTAAACATCAATATAATCATACATTATCATTTGAAATCGTTTGATGCAAGAACCCAAGAGTTTTAGTGAAAATTGGGGTTTTTGTGTAACTTTGAAAACCTTGAAAACTTCTTTAAAATTGACTCTAAGGTGATATCTAACCCTAGATGAAGGGTCACCATACCTTATACTTGAAGAATCCCACGAAATTGAAGTAGAAACACCTTGAAATCCCCAATCCTAGATAGAACATGACCTTGATCTCCAATGGAGTTCTAGAGAGAACTCTTTAGGAGGAAGGGTTTTGTTTTAGGGAAATTTTGAAGAATGAATTCTAAATTAGGATATTAATGTTTTAATACAATAAAAATATGTTAAAATACTTAAAATAGCCATCCACACATTAATAGGGACTTGGGGTGAATTGGTAAATTCACCCCTCACTTGGCCGAACTTGCATCAGCAAAACAGTTCCCATCCACGGATTGTTGATTGGTTGATGGCTCATTCTGTCAATCCGTGGTTTGGGACTGAGACTTGGTTTTGGGGGCTCATGACCTACAGAGGCTATCCACGAACCGTGGATGGATCTACGGGGGGTAAACCCCATCCGTAGGTCACCCTAAGTTGGCAAACTCACTTAATTCAAGGAGTTTTGGGGGTTAGACTCGGGGTCCTCCTCAAGGACCCTTAGGGTGGTCCTTGGGGAGTCGTACCTTTACATTCAACCCCTAAACACCTCAACCATGACTCGGGACAACATGAAATACCATCAAAACTCAAAATGAACACAAACGAACACACGTCAAGCTTTAGTTTCACTAGTTTATTTTTAGGGTCGTTACACATCTTTACTATTGTTTATTTATGCATTGAGTTGATTATCCATAAGTTGAGTAAAGCTGAGGTAAGTGTTTCTTTCAGAATTTAGCTCAAGCTTATGTAATATTTAGTTTGTTTCTTTCAGAATTTAGCTCGAACTTATGTAATATTTAGTTTTCCTCTCGTATGCTCGTACATTAAATATACTGATGCCATTTGGCCTGCATTTTTTCATGATGCAGATATAGGTAACCAGGATCAGCATCCAGCGCCTCGTTGATCCAGTTGAGCACTCAGAGTCAGTTAGTGAGTCTCATTGCTTTCCAGAGGATTCCCTTTTTATTGATTTGACTAGTTAGTTCATTAGGATGTCGTGGGTCTTGTCTGACGTCCATCTCAGTTGTTAGAGGCTTCATAGATAGTTAGTTAGTTCATTTGTCATTTTCTTATTGGCTTATGTTTAGATTTGAGTTGCCACTTTGGCTAAGTTAAATGATTATCTAAAACATTCTGAGTTTAGTTTGAGACAGTTGATTATCTTGCATTTGAATTCTCTTCTTAATGCTTAAGTCTTCCGCTGAGAGTCTAGCCCGGCCAATGGTTTTCTTGGGGCCAGCAATGGTTCTCGAGTGCCAGTCCCTCCCAGGGTGTAGGCTCGGGGTGTGATAGTGGGGGCGAATCTTGACGGACATAGGCTGGAACTGGAACTTCGTGGGGTTTAAACTTCCTTATGCTGAAATCTCTCCCATTCATTGTTCCCAAGCTTGAGGCAGTTTGAGAGGAATTTTGGAGTAACCACCATCAATTTTTATCAATGAAAAGTGTGAAGAAAATAAAAGGCATTTTATTTGTCAGCCCCCTTATTGCGATCATGCAGTCGCTATAACGGCGACATCATTTTCATCGTGTAACCCCAATTTTAATTAGCAGTGTATTTTTAAAAAATCTTGGGACTCCGCATGAGGTGCCTTTCGAATAACGACAGAATAGGTTGTTACGAATCAATATAAGGGGAGTTGGATTCATCTGTAGATGGATTAGTGTCTCGATCAGAAACGTACTTAGTTTTCCCACTTGAGTCAAAGACATGAAGATATATAAATACATTCGAAACAATTAACACATCATGCTCAACTATGTAATTGTTAGGTCAATCTGGATAGGTGGTTATACAGATCAAGAGAGCATGACCATAATTCAACCATATGATTCACTTATTTGGAAGATATCTTAAATAGGCTTAACAACTATGATTATATAGTATGGAATTACGCATTTGCCATATGCTACGTCATCATCTAACTATGAACAACTTTTACTACCCAATCTTCTTACTATTATTACTCTCATCGAATTCACAAGTAGAATAAATCACCAAAGAGAACTCTGAGAAATGAGATAACACTAGTTATAATAAATACAATAATGAAATTGATAGCTTGTCAGCAACTAATTACTTATTGTCACACACTGAGCCTACACCCTAGGGCGGGACTAGCACTTGAGAACCATTTCTGGCCCCAAAAGAACTCCTGGCCTGGCTAGACTCTCAGCGGAAGACTTTAAGCATTAACACAAGGATCAAATGCATTTATAAAACAACTATCTCAATTTAAACTCAGAACGTTTAAGGATAAAACATTAAAACTAGTCATAGATGGCAACTCAAGTCTTATTGCAAAACATATGAAATATAAGACTAAAAAACTATGACTACTCATCTATGAAGCCTTTTAAAACAAAGAGGGATGTCGGGACAAGACCCCTGATCATCCTAACAACTGAAATACTAAAGCAGTGTGAAAGGAGTCCTCCGAAAAGCAAAGAGCCTCACCAACTGACTCTGAGTGCTCAACTGGATCAACGAGGCGCTAAATGATGATTCTGGTTACATGTGTCTTCATCATAAAATGATGCAGGCCAAATGGCATCAGTACATTGAATGTACGAGTATACGGGGGGAATACTAAACAAGACATAACCTTCAAAGAAATCTGAAAAAAAAACACTTACCTTGGCTTGACTTAACTCATGAATAACTCAACTCAAATGCAAAGTAAAAACAACAATAAAGGTGCAGTTTATACAAAACATTTAAAACAATAGGTGATAACTCAATGTATTAAAGAGATACAATAACAATTCAGTTTACTTATATAATAAAGTAATATAATATTGTGAGAGTTTCTCTAACCCACAACCACCACTATGAGCCTAAGTGGTGATACATCGCCTTGCCTACGCTGCCAGAACTGTCATATACTTTGTTGTCATATAGAATGCCTCAACTAAGTGGATCCACTAGTCTATGCTAAAAATCACTAAGGAATCATCTAAAAAGTATGATCATTTATACCCATGATGGCTACATGGTTTATGGAGAATTATTATAAACTCGCGACCCCATATCGGTGCTCAATACTACTCCCAAAATATACTCAGCTCATATGTTTTAAAAAACAAAAAACTCTTTCTGTGATTTGAGATAATTACTCAACAACTAGCTCAAAGGCTATCTTGGAAATCGGTGTTTCCTTTCTTTCTTAAATGTGAAAACATTTTAGTTCTTGGGAATACCTAGTTCCCGTATAATCTTTGAAGAAATGAACTTTACTCTTACTGATTACTCAACTCAAAGCTTAAGTATTAAAAGAAAGTTAAAACTTTTGCAAAAGACTTTTGGAAAACTCTATAAACTTCTCTTGACTTGACTCTTAACTTTCCTTGAATTGAATTATGGATTCAAGGATCATGATCTCATGTTTATGGATGATTTCATGATGTTTAGACGTACCTTAGAGTGTAGGAATCAACTAGAAAACTTAGGTACGTTGCTAAGGAACCTTGTTCAACTGACAGTAATCTATACACATCATAAAGGAACCATCCTTCTTCCTCACGAATAAAACTGGAGCGCCCCAAGGTGAGACACTTAGTCAAATAAAGCCCTTATCAAGGAGATCTTTCAACTGCTCATTCAATTCTTTTAACTCTGTTGGTTCCATTCTATATGGAGGAATAGATATAGGATGAGTATCGAGAAGAATATCTATATCGAAGTCTATCTCTCTCTCAGGAGGGACTCCGGGTAGATCATTTGGAAAGACTTCTGGAAACTCACTCACAACTGAAACTGACTCAATAAGAGGTATTTCAACACTAGAGTCATTAACTCTGACTAAGTGATAGACACACCCCTTGTAAACTAACTTTCTCGCCTTAAGGTACGAAATAAAATTATCCTTAGGCACTGCTGAACTGCTACTCCACTCTATAACTGGCTCATTAGGAATTTGGAACCTAACAACTCGAGTTCTACAATCAATGGATGCATAACATGCATGAAGCCAATTCATACCTAGAATGACATCAAAGTCTACCATGTCTAACTCAACTAAATTAGCCATGGTGTTCTTGTGATTGATGGAAATGACACAATCACAATATACTCACTCAGCTGGAATAGACTCCCCAACCGGTGTAGAAACACAAAAGGGTTCACAAAGATTCTCAGGAAGAATATCAAACTTCATTGCAACATAAGGAGTCACAAAAGATAAACTTGCTCCTGGGTCTAGCAAAGCATAAACATTAAGAGTAAAGACTTTGATCATACCAGTGACGATATCTGGAGAATTCTTTTGCTCTTGACGACTAGTGATAACATATAGGCGGTTTACTCCAGCGCCAGTACTGGAAGTAGCTCCTCTAGATGCATCCCTATCTGGTGGAGCAACTGATGAAGATTTGGCTCTATTACCCTGATTCCCATTACCTTCCCGATTCTTAGGGCACTCTTTCATGAAGTGACCCTCTTTCCACACTTGAAATAACCTGTGGAGCCATCACGACACTTACCTGCGTGGTTCCTACCACACTTAGCACATGTAGGAGCCCAATTACCTCCTTGTACCACACTACCCTGAGATTGTCCAGGTCTAGCTCAGAAGTTTTGCGAATTCTGACCATTATACTCACATTTGTTTCTGGGTGCAGGTGCACTAGAAGATGATGGAGCATGTCCCTTTTGCTTTTGCTGAAAGGATGAACGATTCACATTATTCCTTTGTTGCCCGGACTCACTCCCTGTCTTAGTCTTATTATTCCTAAACCCCTCCATATCCCTCAGCTTCTGTTCCTCAACTTGCTGCACATAAACCATCAATCTTCTTATATCCATGTCTCCTATTAGCATAGTTGTCTTGCCCTCTTTGCTTGACAGAAGGGATAATCCAGCAATATATAGACTCATCCTGCTTCTCATATCCGCATCCATCTCCGGAGCATATCGGGAAAGATGGGTGAACTTCAAGCTATACTCATGAACACTTAATGAATCCTGCTTAAAAGTAAGGAATTTTTGCGGGGGGAAGAAACGCCCCAAGAAAGCCTCCTCAAACATAGCCCAAGTCAAAATTGGTGCACCCTCAGCTCTACCCTTCTTCCACTAGTCAAACCAAGTCCTAGAAACATTCTTCAGTTGATATTTAGCTAATTCAACTCACTCAGCATTGGCAACGTGCATGACCTCAAATACCTTTTGCAATTCCTCAATAAAAATTTTCGGATCCTCAGTAGTGCTTGAACCAGTGAAGCTTAGAGGATTCCTCTTCAAGAACTCTCGGATCCTCGAAGTATCATCCTCTTCCTGTCGACCCCCTCTTTGTTGCCCAACCTGGTTAGTCACAGCTTGACTTAGCATTCGGATTGCTTCCCGAAATTCAGCAATTGTGACCTCTCCTTGAGGTTGCACTTCAGGTGCATTTGGTACCCCTTGCTCCTCAACGTTACGCCTAGCAGGATGACCTCTAACAGCTCTTTGTGGAGGCATGATTACTGAAACACATGCGCAAGCACAAGTTAGAAGGAAACTTCATAGAGATTAACTCTATCGCACGAAATGAATATGAAAGAAGTAAGATAGTTTCTTAAGTGTTGGAGCCTCATAATTATAGATGTGGCGTGCTTCACACCGATAACTAGGACTCTACAAACACGGCTTCATAAACTCCCTAGGACTATTGAACTTTGTGCTCTAATACCAAGTTTGTCACGACCCGAGCGTACACCCTGAGCGGGATTGGCACTCGAAAACCATTTCTGGCCCCAAGCAAACCCTTGGCCTGGCTAGACTCTCAGCGGAAGACTTTAGGCAATAACACAAGGATCAAATGCATTTATAAAACAATTATCTCAATTTAAACTCCAAACGTTTAAGGATAAAACATTCAAACTAGCCATAGATGGCAACTCAAGTCTTATTGCAAAACATATGAAATATAAGACTAAAAAACTATGACTACTCATCTATGAAGCCTTTATAACAAAGAGGGATGTCGGGACAAGACCCCTGATCATCCTAACAACTGAAATACTAAAGCAGTGTGAAAGAAGTCCTCCGAAAAGCAAGGAGCCTCACCAATTGACTCTGAGTGCTCAACTGGATCAACGAGGCACTAGATGATAATCCTGGTTACCTGTGTCTGCATTATAAAATTATGCACGCCAATGGCATCAGTACATTGAATGTACGAGTATGCGAGGGGAATACTAAACAAGACATAAGCTTGAAAGGAATATGAAAAGAACACTTACCTTGGCTTTACTCAACTCATGAATAACTCAACTCAAATACATGCAAAGTAAAAACAACAATAAAGGTGCAGTTTATACAAAGCATATAAAACAATAGCTGATAACTCAATGTATTAAAGAGATACAATAAAAACTCAGTTTACCTATATAATAAAGTAATATAATATTGTGGGAGTTTCTCTAATCGACAACCACCACTATGAGCCTAAGTGATGATGCAGCCTCTCGCCCACGTTGCCAAAATTGTCCTATACTTTGTCGTCATATAGAACGCCTCAACTAAGTGGATCCACTAGTCTATGCTAAAAGCACTAAAGAATCATCTAAAAAGTATGATCCTTTCTACCCATTTGAGTTATTATGAACTCGCATCCACATATTGGTGCTCAATATTACTCCTAAAATATACTCAGCTCATATGTTTTAAAAGAACAAAAACTCTTTCTGTTATTTGAGATAATTACTCAAAAACTAGTTCAAAGGCTCTCATGGAAATCGATGTTTCCTTTCTTGCTCAAATGTGAAAACATTTTAACTCTTGGGAATACTTAGTTCCCGTATAATCTTTGAAGAAATGAACTTTACTCTTACTCTTTACTCAACTCAAATTTTAAGTCTTAAAACAAGTTAAAACGTTTGTAAAAGACTTTTGGAAAACTCTATAAACTTCTCTTGACTTGACTCTTAACTTCCCTTGAATTGAATTATGGATTCAAGGATCATGATCTCATGTTTATGGATGATTTCATGATGTTTAGACGTACCTTAGAGTGTAGGAATTAACTAGAAAACTTAGGTACGTTGCTAGGGAACTCATTTGGAAAGAAGTGGGAAAAAGTAGAGGAACTGGCGTCCCTGGCGCTATGGCTAACGCAACGCCCCAGAGCCTAAAGTTCAAATCCCCAGGTGGGCGGCGCTCTGGCTAGGGCGGGGCCCCTGCCCAAAAAGTTCTGAATTTTTTCCTTCGTTTTTCAACTCTAAACCCTCTAATTTCACTTGGATCTTTCCCCAAACACTTAGAATCGACTATATCCTCAATATATGTAAGATTATACTCGAAATCACACCTAATTTTATGATTCAAACTCAAGAAACTTCAACAACAAGAACTCACAAGATTTCAAACGAATTATCATCAAGAACTCATAATATTTGCTTTCAAAACTACACAACTTCGTTGAATTGAATCATGATTGGCGCGTGGGTGAACTAGCCCAACTCTATGTGATCTCACATACCTCGTAGGATTGAATCCTTGGCGAATCCACAACCAAATTTGCATGATCTTAACGAATCTTAAACTTTTCTTCTCCTCTCTCCTCTTTTCTCTTTTCTCCAAGCCCTAGCGTAACTTTCCAATTGTCTAAACTAATCTTTTTCTGATTAGACCCCAATTAAACCCCTAAAATCGAAATAAAATAATTGGGTAAGGAAAAGACCAAACTACCCTTCCAAAATCCAGATTAGAGTTTCCTTATCTAAACAGCCCAACTTCAAATGGGTATATCTCACTTATATGAACTCGGAATCGCACAAACTTGGCGGCGTTGGAGAGATAATTCCAAGATATTTCCTACGGTATCTGGAAGCACACCTAACTCATCCTGAGCTAGGATTTATGGTCATTTTAAGTTGACCAAGAACTCAAACTTAACATAACTTAACCAATTTTCCAGATTTTTCATTCTTTCCAAAAATGACTCTTTCTAATTCTATCTCTTTCTAGTTCTTTCAATTAGCGAGATGTTACACTTATGAGATGGAAATAAATCCGATTGTCTTGACAATCACTTATTACTTACGACCACATACACTTGTATGTATATTGGGTGGACGACCAATAAGTCTACCTCCCGTATTGTCATTAAATAGATTTTTGGCTTACATATTAGAATGCTACACTATTTTGGAGATTCAACTTCATTTGTATATCAAAAATAGCACATTCATGAATCATCCAAATGAAAGAGAGACAAACTGAACTAGACATATATAATCTTGTTTATTACTAATCCCAAATTCTTTTTTATTGTTCCGTATCCAAACAAGAAAGGTGGAATGTCTCAATCATTGTCCTTATATAACACCAATCCAACAATTACATTTACTGAATGGACACCAGCTAGCTATCTTCATTCTCCACAAAACACATATTTTGGTCTTTATGCTAAGATCAAATCTCATATTCTCAATAGGAATTGCATCATAAACATTGAGCACAAGACAACCTATCATAATCATAATATTTATGAGGTTAAGTAAACTTTTCCATATCATAATTAAAAAAATATATGAGCACTAGTGCTTGTTCCTTTTGTTTATTGAATATGGCATGAAATATGTATATTGATGTTTAATTTGTGCGGTACAACTATATTTCATCAGAAAAAGATTGTTCTCTTCTCTTCTTTTTTCTTTTTATTTCTATTTTTAAAGTGTTAATTACTCCATTTGTCCATTTTTATTTGTCCAGTATATAAAATCAATGAATAATATACTATTTTGTGTCTATTTAATCATTGCTATTAAATATTATTCATTTTTCAATGTTTAGATGACTTGTATCCAATAAGGTCATTTACTACTTTTTTATCTCTGTGTAAAGTCAATAATGGACAACTATTGTTGGATAGAGTGAGTAAGGGCCAAAATAGATAGTTTAGATAAATATCTTTATGGTTAAGATTATTATTTATTTCTTAATGATAGTATATAAATAGAAAAATCTCTAAACATAACGACAATTTACTATGTATTTTATGTGTTAGTGGTACACCTATCCTCACCATATTCACGCTTGTAAAAAGCAGATTCAAATCGAAAATCAATCCAAATTCATTTAAAATTTAATGAATTTTGTTTGATTTGATGTAAGAATTTTAAAAATTAATAATATTTGATTTGGAATCAAAATATTTTTTTTTACATTCCCTTATATATAAGAAATTACGAACGTACAAGTTACAACTGTTCAACGATATGTTTGTTTAAGTTGTGTGCTTGTAGCCAATGATGTGGGGGCCACTACAGTACTCTTTTTGTTTTAATCATTTGTCTTGCTTTTCTTGTTAATATGTTATATATTTGTAAATTACGTTAAAAATATTATAAATTACAATAATTAGTAATTTAATATATTCGGTTATATATTTAAAAATTATGTAAGAAAAAATTACTATAAATCACAAATCACAAATTCACAATAACGTAATTAAAAAGTTAAATAATTTAAAAATCATATGAAAAATTTGATTGACTCTCCAAATTGGAACACTGGGTAATATACATTATTTGAAAATGACGTAAAAATTATTATAAATCATAATAATTAACAACTTCAAATATTTCAAAACACACTTAAACTTATGACAAAAAAAAGTAATAAACATATATTGATTCTATATTGACATCAAACAATATTATCAATACAATTCAATTTCAATTAGAAACGAGCTCAAAGAGCTGCCAACACAACATCAAAGTACATTTACATTACACTAAAATTAAACTAAAAACCATTCATCTTCGATAATCAGAGCACTTTAATTATAAGTGGGTAGAGGACGATACTTCTCAAGCGATTATGTAAATTTAATTTTTCACTCAGTATTGATTTTCACTTAGAATATCCTATTAAAGAACCTCAAGGGTGACTTTTTTCCAAATACTATAACATGTGATTTCTACTAAGCATAAAGGAAAAAACTCTTATACCCACATAAACATGATATATGAATATATCAATTGTAGACTTAGGTATTAAAATTGTATTTTTTTTTCTTATATTAAATTGATAATAAAATACATTTTAAAAATATTGGCCAAAATATATACAATTTGACTCTCTAAAAAAACATGAAAATATTTTGAGATGAAGCAAATTTATATATTTTTATATATTAGAAGAGAGAGTTTCAAAGGCTGCTTTTGGTCATTCAATTGTCAAGTGGGGATCTTTTTGTCATTTCAACTTCTCAAAGTGATAAGCATTGCATAGAAAAAATTATACTATAAGCCTTATTATTTGGACCTTCTTAACATTTTTACAAACAAACCTACACTTTTCTACTAAATTACATATTATGCCTTCTATCATTGAGTATAGTGGGTCCATTTAATTTTACAATTGACACATATACAAGATAACTTTATTGAGTTTCTATATATATCCATTTTTATTCTCTACATATTAATATAGTTAAATAATTTAATAAAATTTTCTTATTTAGCTTTTATATTCAAAACAAATTATTTTTAATATTATATATATCATTAAATAACTATATAAGATTATTAATAGTCATATTTATATTTTTAAAGTATAATTAATAAATAAATTTTTTTTAATAAACAACTAATAAATAATTTATTAAGAAAACATCAAATTAATTTAAATTATTTCTTTTTATATTTGACTTACTTATATAGAAGAGACAGTTTTCAAGTTTTGAGCAGTTTCAACATCTTATGGTACATACTTGTAATTCAACTTTTAATTGATATCAAGTTATGATATTTATTATAGAAATCATTTCCTCATTTCAAAAGAAAAAAAACTTATTTTCTAGAGGAAATATGTTGCAAAAATTTTTAGCTCATCAAATAGAGAAAATTAACATTTTACAGAACACACCGATAGATTCATCAAAATTTTTTCTCCAATTTCACATAAAAACAAATTTACCAAAAAAAAAGAGGAATATTACATAATAATATTGGGCCCGTGCTGGCACGGGCCATTACTTTCTAGTATAATAAGAAAGAAGACTATTAAAATTATGAAGAACATTAAAATGCATAGTACATATACACTTGATTAAAGTTTATAGATCTTAACACATTTTTTCCATGATAGAAGAAATTATATCCATCAAAATAAAAGAATAATAATGGATTATAAGTTTAGAAAATGATTAAAAATAAATAAATTCCTTTTTCATTGTTGGAAATAATAAATGAGAAAAATATCATTAAATCTCTTAAAATTTGAAAAACCAAACCTCATAATGAAAGGAACATTTTCTTTTAATTTGATTTTTTTTCTATTGGGTGAAAAATACTACTAATGTAAGCACAAACCAAAGAGGTTGGAAACACTAAATTACTCGAGTAAAATGCTAGTCTTATCCAACTAAAGTAAGCACAAACCAACAAATATATTTGGTCCCAAAGCTTACAAACAAAACGTGCTTTCATTTACAAAGATTAAATAATAGCATCATTATTTTATGTGATATGTATGAAAAGAACGAAACATAAATTTAATTGAAAAGAGTGTGTACCCACTAAAATCATATGCAAACAAATTATAATCATGTTACGAAAATTGTTGAAGTGTTGAGACTAACAAAAGAAATGGGATATAAAGATTTAAAAGTGAAATGAGACTATCTACTTATCGTCAAATTTATTAATGACGATCACGAGATACGAATTTTCTAGCAAACAAGGGGCCCAAACATGAAGAAAAACTTACTAATTTAGGAAGTTGGGAACAAGAATATGAAGTTCCTGCTTCGTATAGATCTGAGTCACGTAACTTATAAATATTTAAAAAAAATTATAGTCTTTTTCAATGTACAAAACAATGGCGTGCTACACAATCATAATATTTATTAGTCCCTCTAATTGTGTGGGAAACTTAAGTATAAATAGTTTAATGATTTATAATATTGTGGAAGGGGGTCTATTTTTTTTATATTTATACCTAATATAATTGACTAAAGGATTGTGTGTCAACTATCGTTAGCTACAACCAATCGTAAAACATGGTTAGTTTAATAAATTTCAAATTCTTAATTTCGCTAGTTGTTGGAGCTTAGTGCTTAAAAAATAATTTCATTCACCTTTGTCTCTTTGAATAAAATTAATTTAACTTGAAGTTATAAAAAAAAAAAAATCACCTTTGTCTCCTTTATACCAAACAAGTCACATCACATATCGTCATGACTTTTGTGACAGATGAGAGCATGCTCAACTTATTAATGATCTTAATTGCAATCAACAAATTAAAATAAAAAGGTAGTCTAGTAGACAAAATATTCAAATTAGTAGGATCGGGTTCTAGCCTATATGCATATAAAGGATAGTTCAGATCTTTCGTTAGGAGTTCTGAGGTGTTACAATATCTTCCTTTTGGGATCATTTGTTCTCGAATAATAATCAAGATAGAGTAGCTACTCAAGCTCACTTTTTCTCAACTTACACTCTCGAATAAGGTCATGACCACATATAAGAAAACAAAAGGAACGACTATGAGTGTAGAAACTTAAACACTCAAACATAAAGTATAGAGGGTGGATCTGAAACAAGACAAGGACTATTACATCCGGCATTGTCTTCTTGAAGAATGAACAACTTTGGGTATCTCGCCTCATATCCTCTTCGGCTTCCCACGTAGGTTCTTTAAAAAATTAATTTCTCCATAAAATCTTTACTGAAACTACCTCTTTGGTTCTCAACTTGCGAACTTGTCGATCTAGTATCTGGACCGACACTTCCTCAAAGGACAAACTATCCTTAATCTAAACAGTTTCTAATGGAACAATAAACGATGAATTTCCAACACACTTCTTCATATGAAACACAGGATGCACAGTTGTGAACTGCATAGATAACTCTAGCTCATAAGCGACTTCCCCAATCCTGCTCAAAATACGGTAGGGGCAAACATATCGAAGACTAAGATTACTTTTTTTTTTACCAAAATGCATTACCCCTTTCATGGGAGAGACCTTCAAGAACACCCAATCATGCATCTACCTTAATTTCTAAGTGTCTCCTTCTCATATCAGAGTAAAATTTATGTCGACTTTGAGCCATTTTCAGTTGTTCTCTAATCAATGTGACTTTCTCCATGGCTTGGTTAACTAAGTCTGATTTTATCAAAGTAGCCTCACTCACTTTGAACCAACTAATAGGGGATCTACACCTCTTCCTATACAATGCTTCAAACATAGTCATCTAGTTGCTGGAATGATAAATATTATTATAAGCAAACAAAATAAGAGGTAGGTGATCATCCCAATTACTTTTGAAGTCGATCTCACAAGACCTCAACATATCCTCTAGAGTATGAATGGTTTGCTTAGCCTAACCATCGGTCTGCAGATGAAAAGTTGTAATGAGGTCCACACGAGTTCATAGACTCTTCTAGAAAGACTTTCAAAAATGTGATGTGAATTGAGTGCCAATATCAAATATGATGGACAAAGAAATTGTAACATTTTGCTATTTGAAAGAACTAGGAAGAGTTAAAAATTGGAAATAGTCATTTTAGGAAAGAATGGAAAAATCTGGAAATTTGGTTAAGTTATGTTAAGTATGGTTTTTGGTCAACTTCATACAACCATAACTTCTAGCTCAAGATAAGTTAGGTGTGCTTCCAGATACTGTAGGAAAGATCTTGGAATAATCTTTCCAACGCCGTTGAGTTTGCACGATTCTAAGTTGGTATGAGTGAGATATGCCCATTTGAAGTTGGGTTGTTCAAATAAGGAAAGTCTAATCCGGATTTTTGAAGGGTAGTTTGGTCTTTTCCTTGCCCAATTGTTTTATTTCGTTTTTGGTAATTAAGTTAGGGTCTAATCAGAATTATATCAGTTTATGCTTTTACCAAAATACGCTAGGGCTTGGAAAAAAGAAAAAAAAGGAGAAAGAAGAAGAGAAGTTCATAGTTCATCGAGTTCTTGGAAATTTTCGTGTGGATTTTGCCAAGGGTTAATCCCTACGAGGTATGTGAGGCTTTCATAACGTTGGGTTCGTTCACCCACATGCCAAACATGTTTATTTCAGCGTGAATTCTTCCTAAAAGAGTTTGAAAGTTGATGTTCTTGATATGTATTCTTGAATTTAATGTCGTTCTTGAATTGGGCTGAGATTGAGAAGTTTCTGAGATCATTACGTCAAATTATTGAGTTGGTTGGAGTTAGGTTCTTAGGTATCTCTATCTAAAAAGAATTTGGGAGAAAGAACCAAAATTGGGCGAATTGGGGCTGGAAAACGAAGAAGG